>NW_025814564.1:0-14625 GCF_018902025.1 Drosophila willistoni | reverse complement strand
ATGCAGAGGCACTTCGAGCATGTCAACTCAGAGCTACGGGACAGGAAATGATCTTCTTCACATAGAACGCCAACGACGATCGCCTTTAGAGATAATTGGGAACATTGCGAACGGCTTATTTGGTGTGCTGGACTCAAAGTATGCAACAGAGATGTCAGGCACCATACGAAAATTTAAATCAAATGAAGATTACTTATTAACTTGCTGCAAAATCAGACATCTGTAATTGATTCAACGATAAATATCTTTAAACGAGATGAAGCCACAATTGAAAATCAGATGAAACTAATGGAACAACAAAATGAACGACATGACCAAGGTCCAGGACAATGCGGTAAAGGCATTGCAATGGTTATATCACGCTAACTACTCAGATGACAGTTATTGCAGGGAATTTGCAACGAATTCAAACCGAAATTTCCCGAGTATTTACAGATGCCCATCATAGCAAAATAAGCCTTTACTACTATCACCAGGCCAGCTTCGGGAACATCTGAACCAACTGAAGAAGACATCTTCCGTTTGGTTTGGATTTGCCAGTTCCAGATAACGACGTCTTGCAATTATATGGCTTAATGAAGGCACAAGGCACAATCGCAACAATCATGTGATATTTAAGGTCACATTTCAATTAGTGGCAACGCAGGCAGTGCAACTGTATAACCTGGTACCCATTCCAGCAATTGGAACTCATGGGATTGTAATCATGAACATTAAAATTCCCATCATTGCTGTCAACAAGGAACAGAATCAATACATTGGGCATCTCAAGAGCCGATTTGGAACAATGCCATCAGTTCAATTACACGAGCAATATATTTGTTTTGATAAACAAACGACGTTTTCGGCTAATAGCACTGTGAGTTCCAGCTCAAAAACACAAAATCATGAACTTGCCAAATACAACACACAAACAGATCATTCGTGTGTACGACATGTATCACAAAAATCAGTGGATTTGCCACTAGGCCAATTGAACTCGCAGTGACCTGTGACGATAATATACAAGGTGTCACTATTAAGAAGACTGGATTGTTACTCTAGACCCGACGTGTCATCTAGGAGTTCTGCTATACGAATAACAGGTCACCGTATAACTACGACAGACACAATGAAATGTCATATGTCCGATTTGGCAACTCAGCATTGGCCTTCTTCAACATGTTGCTACGAACGAATTGAGGTGGATGGTGACCTACCGCCGTTTGGAGAAGCATTGGGAAGCCTACCGAGAGGATGTACAGGCACTAAACCACATGAAAATTCCAAGGATATTTTTGATGTCAAGGTCCCCACTACAAAGGAATTGCATACATTTGTTGATGCAGTCAAAAAGGCGTATGGTGCGGCAGTTTATGTCCGATTAACCTATAAAAATGGCCAAATTTCGGTCAGATTGTTGTGCGCCAAGTCGAGAGTGGCTCCCCTGGAAAAACAGACCACTGCCCCGGCTGGAACTATGTGCAGCTGTACTTGGAGCTGAACTCACGGATAGAGTTCGACAGGATCAGAAAGTGTGGAATCATTCCTCTGGTCAGACTCAGCAGTAGTACTCTCGTGATTAATTCACGGGCATCACATTTCCACACGTTTGTGGCTAATCGGTTGACAAAATACACGCAGTATCACATCCAAGGCAATGGCGTCATGTGTCATCAGCGCTCAACGCAACTGATGTTCTGTCTCGAGGCATATCAGCAGTTCACCTTACCGCACATTATGGTTGTATGGACCACTATTTTGCATGGACCACAACGTGGCTGGCCAGCACCATTTAAGCCTACAGAGCACACGATGGATACCGCTATGAAGAAACCAAGGTATTCAGCATGGTGACTGCCACGGCAAACAACAAGATTGAATGGATATATACGGTAAATCACAGAAATTCGTTTTACCGGCTACAGCGAATAGTGGCGTATGTGCTACGGTTTTGTCACAAGCAGAACAGGAAACCAACGGCTCAGTTAGAGTTGGAAGAGTTGGACAAGCACGGAGAGTGATCATTAAGCAAATTCAAGAAACAGGATTTGCATATGAATTACGGCACTTAAAGAAACGACCTGATCAACCGCTAGATCGCAAAAGCACGGTGGCAACGATGGTCCGGAATGTGATCCAGGGCTGCGTAGTATGCACCAAGTACCGGCCTCAGTTTCTTTAAACAAGTCATGGGCGACTTACCTGAGCATCGGTACCTCAGAATAGACCCTTTCTCAATGCCGGAGTAGACTATTGTGGACCATTCTGGATCCACAATAAGGTTCGAGGAAAGCGTCCCGACAAAGCCTACATTGCAGTATTTGTATGCTTTGCAACCAAGGCAGTACACTTGGAGTTGGTCGGAGACCTGTCTACCTCCTCATTTGTGGGCGCGCTTCAGCGCTTTATTGGCGCAGAGGAAGATGCCAGACATTATACTGCGATAATGCAACAAACTTTGTTGGAGCAAACAACCAACTTAAGGAACTGACCGATACAATACACTCAGAAACGGCAGCAGGTAGTATCAAGGAATTTTGCAATCAAAAAGGAGTGCCATTTAAGTTGATACCACCACGGTCTCCACATTTCGGAGGATTATGGGAAGCTGCGGTAAAGTCCGCTAAGCATTTACTGTTGAAAAAACGTATCGACAGCAAACTTAACGTTCGAACAACTGTCTACCATCATTGTCAATGTTGAAGCAGTGCTGAACTCTCGTCCGTTAACGCCAAACTCAGACGATCCCAACGACTTAACAGCTCTAACCCCAGGCCACCTATTGATCGGAGAACCATTAGTAGCCCAACCAGATGCAGAGCCAATAACACAGCGATCGATTCCAGAGCAATGGGAATTAGTGCAACGGGTTAAGCATACATTCTGGACACAATGGTCTCAAGAGTACCTACAAGAATTGCAGGGTACATCCAAGTGGAAAAAAACATATAACAATGTCAAAGAAGCATGATGGTAATTCTAAAGGAGGATAATGTGCCAATTTTGCAGTGGCCAATTGGACGAATTGTTAAATTATATCCAGGCCTGGATGGATACAGAGGCACCTACAGCGGGCTATCCATAAATTGGCCCATTGGTTAGAGAGACGGCGACAAAACGTAAAATCGAGGCAGATGACACAGAATCGAATTCCTAAAAAGACCCTGGTATCGAGGACAACGCAGAACCAAAAACAAAAAGACGCTTATCGATCGGTCTGCCACCGTTGGCAATGACGATCTGCCTAATGCTGTTGTTATTGCCTATAGCATTTGCTCAAAGAACTAATATAACTCGATTCAACCCCAAAGTATTGGCACAGGAAGGATGGCAACGTCTGACTGGACTATTGTGGCATTCTACGATCTCGAACCATATTGGGCCGACCTGAAGACATTTTCAGACGGAGTAGTAAAGGTTGGAGAAATATGCGTGTTTATGAAGGTTCCAGAGGCATGCACCGCAATGCAGAGGCACTTCGAGCATGTCAACTCAGAGCTACGGACAGGAAATGATCTTCTTCACATAGAACGCCAACGACGATCGCCTTTAGAGATAATTGGGAACATTGCGAACGGCTTATTTGGTGTGCTGGACTCAAAGTATGCACAGAGATGTCAGGCACCATACGAAAAGTTAAATCAAATGAAGATTACTTATTAACTTGCTGCAAAATCAGACATCTGTAATTGATTCAACGATAAATATCTTTAAACGAGATGAAGCCACAATTGAAAATCAGATGAACTAATGGAACAACAAATGAACGACATGACCAAGGTCCAGGACAATGCGGTAAAGGCATTGCAATGGTATATCACGCTAACTACTCAGATGACAGTTATTGCAGGGAATTTGCAACGAATTCAAACCGAAATTTCCCGAGTATTTACAGATGCCCATCATAGCAAAATAAGCCCTTTACTACTATCACCAGCCAGCTTCGGGAACATCTGAACCAACTGAAGAAGACATCTTCCGTTTGGTTTGGATTTGCCAGTTCCAGATAACGACGTCTTGCAATTATATGGCTTAATGAAGGCACAAGGCACAATCGCAAACAATCATGTGATATTTAAGGTCACATTTCAATTAGTGGCAACGCAGGCAGTGCAACTGTATAACCTGGTACCCATTCCAGCAATTGGAACTCATGGGATGTAATCATGAACATTAAAATTCCATCATTGCTGTCAACAAGGAACAGAATCAATACATTGGGCTCTCAAGAGCCGATTTGGAACAATGCCATCAGTTCAACAACGAGCAATATATTTGTTTTGATAAACAAACGACGTTTTCGGCTAATAGCAACTGTGAGTTCCAGCTCAAAAACACAAAATCATGAACTTGCCAAATACAACACACAAACAGATCATTCGTGTGGTACGACATGTATCACAAAAATCAGTGGATTTTTGCCACCACTAGGCCAATTGAACTCGCAGTGACCTGTGACGATAATATACAAGGTGTCACTATTAAGAAGACTGGATTGTTAACTCTAGACCCGACGTGTACATCTAGGAGTTCTGCTATACGAATAACAGGTCACCGTATAACTACGACAGACACAATGAAATTGTCATATGTCCGATTTGGCAACTTCAGCATTGGCCTTCTTCAACATGTTGCTACCGAACGAATTGAGGTGGATGGTGACCTACGCCGTTTTGGAGAAGCAATGGGAAGCCTACCGAGAGGATGTACAGGCACTAAACCACATGAAAATTCCAAGGCATATTTTTGATGTCAAGGTCCCACTACAAAGGAATTGCATACATTTGTTGATGCATCAAAAAAGGCGTATGGTGCGGCAGTTTATGTCCGATTAACCTATAAAATGGCCAAATTTCGGTCAGATTGTTGTGCGCCAAGTCGAGAGTGGCTCCCTGGAAAAACAGACACTGCCCCGGCTGAACTATGTGCAGCTGTACTTAGAGCTGAACTCACGGATAGAGTTCGACAGGATCAGAAAGTGTGGAATCATTCCTCTGGTCAGACTCAGCAGTAGTACTCTCGTGGATTAATTCACGGGCATCACATTTCCACACGTTTGTGGCTAATCGGTTGACAAAAATACACGCAGTATCACATCCAAGGCAATGGCGTCATGTGTCATCAGCGCTCAACGCAACTGATGTTCTGTCTCGAGGCATATCAGCAGTTCACCTTACCGCACATTATGGTTGTATGGACCACTATTTTTGCATGGACCACAACGTGGCTGGCCAGCACCATTTAAGCCTACAGAGCACACGATGGATACCGCTATGAAGAAAACCAAGGTATTCAGCATGGTGACTGCCACGGCAAACAACAAGATTGAATGGATATATACGGTAAATCACAGAAATTCGTTTTACCGGCTACAGCGAATAGTGGCGTATGTGCTACGGTTTTGTCACAAGCAGAACAGGAAACCAACGGCTCAGTTAGAGTTGGAAGAGTTGGACCAAGCACGGAGAGTGATCATTAAGCAAATTCAAGAAACAGGATTTGCATATGAATTACGGCACTTAAAGAAACGACCTGATCAACCGCTAGATCGCAAAAGCACGGTGGCAACGATGGTCCGGAATGTGATCCAGGGCTGCGTAGTATGCACCAAGTACCGGCCTCAGTTCTTTAAACAAGTCATGGGCGACTTACCTGAGCATCGGGTACCTCAGAATAGACCCTTTCTCAATGCCGGAGTAGACTATTGTGGACCATTCTGGATCCACAATAAGGTTCGAGGAAAGCGTCCCGACAAAGCCTACATTGCAGTATTTGTATGCTTTGCAACCAAGGCAGTACACTTGGAGTTGGTCGGAGACCTGTCTACCTCCTCATTTGTGGGCGCGCTTCAGCGCTTTATTGGGCGCAGAGGAAGATGCCAGACATTATACTGCGATAATGCAACAAACTTTGTTGGAGCAAACAACCAACTTAAGGAACTGACCGATACAATATACTCAGAAACGGCAGCAGGTAGTATCAAGGAATTTTGCAATCAAAAAGGAGTGCCATTTAAGTTGATACCACCACGGTCTCCACATTTCGGAGGATTATGGGAAGCTGCGGTAAAGTCCGCTAAGCATTTACTGTTGAAAAACGTATCGACAGCAAACTTAACGTTCGAACAACTGTCTACCATCATTGTCAATGTTGAAGCAGTGCTGAACTCTCGTCCGTTAACGCCAAACTCAGACGATCCCAACGACTTAACAGCTCTAACCCCAGGCCACCTATTGATCGGAGAACCATTAGTAGCCCAACCAGATGCAGAGCCAATAACACAGCGATCGATTCCAGAGCAATGGGAATTAGTGCAACGGGTTAAGCATACATTCTGGACACAATGGTCTCAAGAGTACCTACAAGAATTGCAGGGTACATCCAAGTGGAAAAAACATATAACAATGTCAAAGAAGGCATGATGGTAATTCTAAAGGAGGATAATGTGCCAATTTTGCAGTGGCCAATTGGACGAATTGTTAAATTATATCCAGGCCTGGGATGGATACGTCCGCGTGGTAGACGTTAAAACAGCCAGAGGCACCTACAAGCGGGCTATCCATAAATTGGCCCATTGGTTAGAGAGACGGCGACAAAACGTAAAATCGAGGCAGATGACACAGAATCGAATTCCTAAAAAGACCCTGGTATCGAGGACAACGCAGAACCAAAAACAAAAGACGCTTATCGATCGGTCTGCCACCGTTGGCAATGACGATCTGCCTAATGCTGTTGTTATTGCCTATAGCATTTGCTCAAAGAACTAATATAACTCGATTCAACCCCAAAGTATTGGCACAGGAAGGATGGCAACGTCTGACTGGACTATTGTGGCATTCTACGATCTCGAACCATATTGGGCCGACCTGAAGACATTTTCAGACGGAGTAGTAAAGGTTGGAGAAATATGCGTGTTTATGAAGGTTCCAGAGGCATGCACCGCAATGCAGAGGCACTTCGAGCATGTCAACTCAGAGCTACGGACAGGAAATGATCTTCTTCACATAGAACGCCAACGACGATCGCCTTTAGAGATAATTGGGAACATTGCGAACGGCTTATTTGGTGTGCTGGACTCAAAGTATGCAACAGAGATGTCAGGCACCATACGAAAAGTTAAATCAAATGAAGATTACTTATTAAACTTGCTGCAAAATCAGACATCTGTAATTGATTCAACGATAAATATCTTTTAAACGAGATGAAGCCACAATTGAAAATCAGATGAAACTAATGGAACAACAAATGAACGACATGACCAAGGTCCAGGACAATGCGGTAAAGGCATTGCAATGGTATATCACGCTAACTACTCAGATGACAGTTATTGCAGGGAATTTGCAACGAATTCAAACCGAAATTTCCCGAGTATTTACAGATGCCCATCATAGCAAAATAAGCCCTTTACTACTATCACCAGGCCAGCTTCGGGAACATCTGAACCAACTGAAGAGACATCTTCCGTTTGGTTTGGATTTGCCAGTTCCAGATAACGACGTCTTGCAATTATATGGCTTAATGAAGGCACAAGGCACAATCGCAAACAATCATGTGATATTTAAGGTCACATTTCAATTAGTGGCAACGCAGGCAGTGCAACTGTATAACCTGGTACCCATTCCAGCAATTGGAACTCATGGATTGTAATCATGAACATTAAAATTCCCATCATTGCCTACAGAGCACACGATGGATACCGCTATGAAGAAAACAAGGTATTCAGCATGGTGACTGCCACGGCAAACAACAAGATTGAATGGATATATACGGTAATCACAGAAATTCGTTTTACCGGCTACAGCGAATAGTGGCGTATGTGCTACGGTTTTGTCACAAGCAGAACAGGAAACCAACGGCTCAGTTAGAGTTGGAAGAGTTGGACCAAGCACGGAGAGTGATCATTAAGCAAATTCAAGAAACAGGATTTGCATATGAATTACGGCACTTAAAGAAACGACCTGATCAACCGCTAGATCGCAAAAGCACGGTGGCAACGATGGTCCGGAATGTGATCCAGGGCTGCGTAGTATGCACCAAGTACCGGCCTCAGTTCTTTAAAACAAGTCATGGGCGACTTACCTGAGCATCGGGTACCTCAGAATAGACCCTTTCTCAATGCCGGAGTAGACTATTGTGGACCATTCTGGATACACAATAAGGTTCGAGGAAAGCGTCCCCGACAAAGCCTACATTGCAGTATTTGTATGCTTTGCAACCAAGGCAGTACACTTGGAGTTGGTCGGAGACCTGTCTACCTCCTCATTTGTGGGCGCGCTTCAGCGCTTTATTGGGCGCAGAGGAAGATGCCAGACATTATACTGCGATAATGCAACAAACTTTGTTGGAGCAAACAACCAACTTAAGGAACTGACCGATACAATACACTCAGAAACGGCAGCAGGTAGTATCAAGGAATTTTGCAATCAAAAAGGAGTGCCATTTAAGTTGATACCACCACGGTCTCCACATTTCGGAGGATTATGGGAAGCTGCGGTAAAGTCCGCTAAGCATTTACTGTTGAAAAACGTATCGACAGCAAACTTAACGTTCGAACAACTGTCTACCATCATTGTCAATGTTGAAGCAGTGCTGAACTCTCGTCCGTTAACGCCAAACTCAGACGATCCCAACGACTTAACAGCTCTAACCCCAGGCCACCTATTGATCGGAGAACCATTAGTAGCCCAACCAGATGCAGAGCCAATAACACAGCGATCGATTCCAGAGCAATGGGAATTAGTGCAACGGGTTAAGCATACATTCTGGACAATGGTCTCAAGAGTACCTACAAGAATTGCAGGGTACATCCAAGTGGAAAAAAACATATAACAATGTCAAAGAAGGCATGATGGTAATTCTAAAGGAGGGTAATGTGCCAATTTTGCAGTGGCCATTGGACGAATTGTTAAATTATATCCAGGCCTGGATGGATACGTCCGCGTGGTAGACGTTAAAACAGCCAGAGGCACCTACAAGCGGGCTATCCATAATTGGCCCATTGGTTAGAGAGACGGCGACAAAACGTAAAATCGAGGCAGATGACACAGAATCGAATTCCTAAAAAGACCCTGGTATCGAGGACAACGCAGAACCAAAAACAAAAAGACGCTTATCGATCGGTCTGCCACCGTTGGCAATGACGATCTGCCTAATGCTGTTGTTATTGCCTATAGCATTTGCTCAAAGAACTAATATAACTCGATTCAACCCCAAAGTATTGGCACAGGAAGGATGGCAACGTCTGACTGGACTATTGTGGCATTCTACGATCTTGAACCATATTGGCCGACCTGAAGACATTTTCAGACGGATAGTAAAGGTTGGAGAAATATGCGTGTTTATGAATGTTCCAGAGGCATGCACCGTAATGCAGAGGCACTTCGAGCATGTCAACTCAGAGCTACGGACAGGAAATGATCTTCTTCACATAGAACGCAACGACGTTCGCCTTTAGAGATAATTGGGAACATTGCGAACGGCTTATTTGGTGTGCTGGACTCAAAGTATGCAACAGAGATGTCAGGCCACCATACGAAAAGTTAAATCAAATGAAGATTACTTATTAAACTTGCTGCAAAATCAGACATCTGTAATTGATTCAACGATAAATATCTTTAAACGAGATGAAGCCACAATTGAAATCAGATGAAACTAATGGAACAACAAATGAACGACATGACCAAGGTCCAGGACAATGCGGTAAAGCATTGCAATGGTATATCACGCTAACTACTCAGATGACAGTTATTGCAGGGAATTTGCAACGAATTCAAACCGAAATTTCCCGAGTATTTACAGATGCCCATCATAGCAAAATAGCCCTTTACTACTATCACCAGGCCAGCTTCGGGAACATCTGAACCAACTGAAGAGACATCTTCCGTTTGGTTTGGATTTGCCAGTTCCAGATAACGACGTCTTGCAATTATATGTGCTTAATGAAGGCACAAGGCACAATCGCAAACAATCATGTGATATTTAAGGTCACATTTCAATTAGTGGCAACGCAGGCAGTGCAACTGTATAACCTGGTACCCATTCCAGCAATTGGAACTCATGGGATTGTAAATCCATGAACATTAAAATTCCCATCATTGCTGTCAACAAGGAACAGAATCAATACATTGGGCTCATCAAGAGCCGATTTGGAACAATGCCATCAGTTCAACAACGAGCAATATATTTGTTTTGATAAACAAACCGACGTTTTCGGCTAATAGCAACTGTGAGTTCCAGCTCAAAAACACAAAATCATGAACTTGCCAAATACAACACACAAAACAGATCATCGTGTGGTACGACATGTATCACAAAAATCAGTGGATTTTTGCCACCACTAGGCCAATTGAACTCGCAGTGACCTGTGACGATAATATACAAGGTGTCACTATTAAGAAGACTGGATTGTTAACTCTAGACCCGACGTGGTACATCTAGGAGTTCTGCTATACGAATAACAGGTCACCGTATAACTACGACAGACACAATGAAATTGTCATATGTCCGATTTGGCAACTTCAGCATTGGGCCTTCTTCAACATGTTGCTACCGACCGAATTGAGGGTGGATGGTGACCTACCGCCCGTTTGGAGAAGCAATGGAAGCCTACCGAGAGGATGTACAGGCACTAAACCACATGAAAATTCCAAGGCATATTTTTGATGTCAAGGTCCCCACTACAAAGGAATTGCATACATTTGTTGATGCATCAAAAAAGGCGTATGGTGCGGCAGTTTATGTCCGATTAACCTATAAAAATGGCCAAATTTCGGTCAGATTGTTGTGCGCCAAGTCGAGAGTGGCTCCCCTGGAAAAACAGACACTGCCCCGGCTGGAACTATGTGCAGCTGTACTTGGAGCTGAACTCACGGATAGAGTTCGACAGGATCAGAAAGTGTGGAATCATTCCTCTGGTCAGACTCAGCAGTAGTACTCTCGTGGATTAATTCACGGGCATCACATTTCCACACGTTTGTGGCTAATCGGTTGACAAAAATACACGCAGTATCACATCCAAGGCAATGGCGTCATGTGTCATCAGCGCTCAACGCAACTGATGTTCTGTCTCGAGGCATATCAGCAGTTCACCTTACCGCACATTATGGTTGTATGGACCACTATTTTTTGCATGGACCACAACGTGGCTGGCCAGCACCATTTAAGCCTACAGAGCACACGATGGATACCGCTATGAAGAAAACCAAGGTATTCAGCATGGTGACTGCCACGGCAAACAACAAGATTGAATGGATATATACGGTAAATCACAGAAATTCGTTTTACCGGCTACAGCGAATAGTGGCGTATGTGCTACGGTTTTGTCACAAGCAGAACAGGAAACCAACGGCTCAGTTAGAGTTGGAAGAGTTGGACCAAGCACGGAGAGTGATCATTAAGCAAATTCAAGAAACAGGATTTGCATATGAATTACGGCACTTAAAGAAACGACCTGATCAACCGCTAGATCGCAAAAGCACGGTGGCAACGATGGTCCGGAATGTGATCCAGGGCTGCGTAGTATGCACCAAGTACCGGCCTCAGTTCTTTAAACAAGTCATGGGCGACTTACCTGAGCATCGGGTACCTCAGAATAGACCCTTTCTCAATGCCGGAGTAGACTATTGTGGACCATTCTGGATCCACAATAAGGTTCGAGGAAAGCGTCCGACAAAGCCTACATTGCAGTATTTGTATGCTTTGCAACCAAGGCAGTACACTTGGAGTTGGTCGGAGACCTGTCTACCTCCTCATTTGTGGGCGCGCTTCAGCGCTTTATTGGGCGCAGAGGAAGATGCCAGACATTATACTGCGATAATGCAACAAACTTTGTTGGAGCAAACAACCAACTTAAGGAACTGACCGATACAATACACTCAGAAACGGCAGCAGGTAGTATCAAGGAATTTTGCAATCAAAAAGGAGTGCCATTTAAGTTGATACCACCACGGTCTCCACATTTCGGAGGATTATGGGAAGCTGCGGTAAAGTCCGCTAAGCATTTACTGTTGAAAAACGTATCGACAGCAAACTTAACGTTCGAACAACTGTCTACCATCATTGTCAATGTTGAAGCAGTGCTGAACTCTCGTCCGTTAACGCCAAACTCAGACGATCCCAACGACTTAACAGCTCTAACCCCAGGCCACCTATTGATCGGAGAACCATTAGTAGCCCAACCAGATGCAGAGCCAATAACACAGCGATCGATTCCAGAGCAATGGGAATTAGTGCAACGGGTTAAGCATACATTCTGGACACAATGGTCTCAAGAGTACCTACAAGAATTGCAGTTTACATCCAAGTGGAAAAAAAACATATAACAATGTCAAAGAAGGCATGATGGTAATTCTAAAGGAGGATAATGTGCCAATTTTGCAGTGGCCAATTGGACGAATTGTTAAATTATATCCAGGCCTGGATGGATACGTCCGCGTGGTAGACGTTAAAACAGCCAGAGGCACCTACAAGCGGGCTATCCATAAATTGGCCCATTGGTTAGAGAGACGGCGACAAAACGTAAAATCGAGGCAGATGACACAGAATCGAATTCCTAAAAAGACCCTGGTATCGAGGACAACGCAGAACCAAAAACAAAAAGACGCTTATCGATCGGTCTGCCACCGTTGGCAATGACGATCTGCCTAATGCTGTTGTTATTGCCTATAGCATTTGCTCAAAGAACTAATATAACTGGATTCAACCCCAAAGTATTGGCACAGGAAGGATGGCAACGTCTGACTGGACTATTGTGGCATTCTACGATCTCGAACCATATTGGGCCGACCTGAAGACATTTTCAGACGGAGTAGTAAAGGTTGGAGAAATATGCGTGTTTATGAAGGTTCCAGAGGCATGCACCGCAATGCAGAGGCACTTCGAGCATGTCAACTCAGAGCTACGGACAGGAAATGATCTTCTTCACATAGAACGCCAACGACGATCGCCTTTAGAGATAATTGGGAACATTGCGAACGGCTTATTTGGTGTGCTGGACTCAAAGTATGCAACAGAGATGTCAGGCACCATACGAAAGGTTAAATCAAATGAAGATTACTTATTGAACTTGCTGCAAAATCAGACATCTGTAATTGATTCAACGATAAATATCATTAAGCGAGATGAAGCCACAATTGAAAATCAGATGAAACTAATGGAACAACAACGACATGACCAAGGTCCAGGACAATGCGGTAAAGGCATTGCAATGGTATATCACGCTAACTACTCAGATGACAGTTATTGCAGGGAATTTGCAACGAATTCAAACCGAAATTTCCCGAGTATTTACAGATGCCCATCATAGCAAAATAAGCCCTTTACTACTATCACCAGGCCAGCTTCGGGAACATCTGAACCAACTGAAGAGACATCTTCCGTTTGGTTTGGATTTGCCAGTTCCAGATAACGACGTCTTGCAATAATTATATGGCTTAATGAAGGCACAAGGCACAATCGCAAACAATCATGTGATATTTAAGGTCACATTTCATTAGTGGCAACGCAGGCAGTGCAACTGTATAACCTGGTACCCATTCCAGCAATTGGAACTCATGGATTGTAATCATGAACATTAAAATTCCCATCATTGCTGTCAACAAGGAACAGAATCAATACATTGGGCTCTCAAGAGCCGATTTGGAACAATGCCATCAGTTCAACAACGAGCAATATATTTGTTTTGATAAACAAACGACGTTTTCGGCTAATAGCAACTGTGAGTTCCAGCTCAAAAACACAAAATCATGAACTTGCCAAATACAACACACAAACAGATCATTCGTGTTGGTACGACATGTATCACAAAAATCAGTGGATTTTTGCCACCACTAGGCCAATTGAACTCGCAGTGACCTGTGACGATAATATACAAGGTGTCACTATTAAGAAGACTGGATTGTTAACTCTAGACCCGACGTGTACATCTAGGAGTTCTGCTATACGAATAACAGTCAGCGTATAACTACGACAGACACAATGAAATTGTCATATGTCCGATTTGGCAACTTCAGCATTGGCCCAACAAAAGTAGCGCCAACAACAACACAATTCACAAAGATGCAGCTAAGCTACGACGAACTAAGCAACATTCAAGGAAAACTGGGAAACTAAGCCACCCAAGCCGGCTCACCATGTTATAGTCTCCTACGTAGCGCTAACAATACCATTGGTTCTTGTGATGGTATATGGAATAAAAAGATGCTTACAACCCCAAGACACAATGGTCCAGAGCAGACAACCGTGAGGATCGTCAATCCCATACCGACTCCTGCTGCTCAGTAAGCCAGCCCCCAGCAATTTTGCGGTCAACGTTGGATAACGTTGAAACAGGTGTTCAACGGCCGGGAGTATGTTGGTGTTTTGATTATATAAAATAAGCTAACATTAAGACAATTATAATATAGAACAAATGGAAATGTATTCAATTAAGTATGTAACCCGATTATAGATATCGATGGCTCATCAGTCATAGTAGATCTGATATGGTTCAGCAGTAAAACAATAAAGACCTAGTTAATCAATTAAAACGTACTTTGCTGACCTAACACTATGTCGAGACTATGGCACTCGTGAGCTCGCTATTTTAACTATAAAAGAAATGCATTATTTGTAGTGCCCGTTTCTGCCGTTAGTTATTTTTTAAAT
>NW_025814563.1:0-60748 GCF_018902025.1 Drosophila willistoni | reverse complement strand
TATCGATCGGTTTGCCACCGTTGGCAATGACGATCTGCCTAATGCTGTTGTTATTGCCTATAGCATTTGCTCAACAGAACTAATATAACTCGATTCAACCCCAAAGTATTTGGCACAGGAAAAGGATGGCAACGTCTGACTGGACTATTGTGGCATTCTACGATCTCGAACCATATTGGGCCGACCTGAAGACATTTTCAGCGGAGAGTAGTAAAGGTTGGAGAAATATGCGCTGTTTATGAAGGTTCCAGAGGCATGCACCGCAATTGCAGAGGCACTTCGAGTGTCAACTCAGAGCTACGGACAGGAAATGATCTCTTCACATAGAACGCCAACGACGATCGCCTTTAGAGATAATTGGGAACATTGCGAACGTTATTTGGTTGTGCTGACTCAAAGTATGCAACAGAATTCAGGCACCATACGAAAGTTAAATCAAATGAAGATTACTTATTAAACTCTGCAAAATCAGACATCTGAATTGATTCAACGATAAATATCTTTAAACGAGATGAAGCCACAATTGAAAATCAGATGAAACTAATGGAACAACAAATGAACGACATGACAAGGTCCAGGACCAAGCGGTATAGGCATTGCAATGGTATATCACGCTAACTACTCAGATGACAGTTATTGCAGGGATATTTGCAACGAATTCAAACCGAAATTTCCCGAGTATTTACAGAGCCCATTCATAGCAAAAATAAGCCCTTTACTACTATCACCAGGCCAGCTTCGGGAACATCTGAACCAACTGAAGAGACATCTTCCGTTTTGGTTTGGATTGCCAGTTCCAGATAACGACGTCTTGCAATTATAGGCTTAATGAAGGCACAAGGCACAATCGCAACAACAATCATGTACTATATTAAGGTCACATTTTCAATTATGGCAAACCCGCAGGCAGTGCAACTGTATAACCTGGTACCATTCCAGCAATTGGAACTCATGGGATTGTAATCAATGAACATTAAAATTCCCATCATTGCCTACAGAGCACACGATGGATACCGCTATGAAGAAAACCAAGGTATTCAGCATGGTGACTGCCACGGCAAACAACAAGATTGAATGGATATATACGGTAAATCACAGAAATTCGTTTTTACCGGCTACAGCGAATAGTGGCGTATGTGCTACGGTTTTGTCACAAGCAGAACAGGAAACCAACGGCTCAGTTAGAGTTGGAAGAGTTGGACCAAGCACGGAGAGTGATATTAAGCAAATTCAAGAAACAGGATTTGCATATGAATTACGGCACTTAAAGAAACGACCTGATCAACCGCTAGATCGCAAAAGCACGGTGGCAACGATGGTCCGGAATGTGATCCAGGGCTGCGTAGTATGCACCAAGTACCGGCCTCAGTTCTTTAAACAAGTCATGGGCGGACTTACCTGAGCATCGGTACCTCAGAATAGACCCTTTCTCAATGCCGGAGTAGACTATTGTGGACCATTCTGGATACACAATAAGGTTCGAGGAAAGCGTCCCGACAAAGCCTACATTGCAGTATTTGTATGCTTTGCAACCAAGGCAGTACACTTGGAGTTGGTCGGAGACCTGTCTACTCCTCATTTGTGGGCGCGCTTCAGCGCTTTAATTGGGCGCAAGAGGAAGATGCCAGACATTATACTGCGATAATGCAACAAACTTTGTTGGAGCAAACAACCAACTTAAGGAACTGACCGATACAATACACTCAGAAACGGCAGCAGGTAGTATCAAGGAATTTTGCAATCAAAAAGGAGTGCATTTAAGTTGATACCACCACGGTTCCACATTTCGGAGATTATGGGAAGCTGCGGTAAAGTCCGCTAAGCATTTACTGTTGAAAAAACGTATCGACAGCAAACTTAACGTTCGAACAACTGTCTACCATCATTGTCAATGTTGAAGCAGTGCTGAACTCTCGTCCGTTAACGCCAAACTCAGACGATCCCAACGACTTAAAAGCTCTAACCCCAGGCCACCTATTGATCGGAGAACCATTAGTAGCCCAACCAGATGCAGAGCCAATAACACAGCGATCGATTCCAGAGCAATGGGAATTAGTGCAAGCGGGTTAGCATACATTCTGGACAATGGTTCAAGAGTACTACAAGAATTGCAGGGTACATCCAAGTGGAAAAAAAATATAAAATGTCAAAGAAGGCATGATGGTAATTCTAAAGGAGGGTAATGTGCCAATTTGCAGTGGCAATTGGACGAATTGTTAAATTATATCCAGGCCTGGATGGATACGTCCGCGTGGTAGACGTTAAACAGCCAGAGGCACCTACAAGCGGGCTATCCATAATTGGCCCATTGGTTAGAGAGACGGCGACAAAACGTAAAATCGAGGCAGATGACACAGAATCGAATTCCTAAAAAGACCCTGGTATCGAGGACAACGCAGAACCAAAAACAAAAAGACGCTTATCGATCGGTCTGCCACCGTTGGCAATGACGATCTGCCTAATGCTGTTGTTATGGCTATAGCATTTGCTCAAAGAACTAATATACTCGATTCAACCCAAAGTATTGGCACAGGAAGGATGGCAACGTCTGACTGGACTATTGTGGCATTCTACGATCTTGAACCATATTGGGCCGACCTGAAGACATTTTCAGACGGAGTAGTAAAGGTTGGAGAAATATGGCGTGTTTATGAATGTTCAGAGGCATGCACCGTAATGCAGAGGCACTTCGAGCATTGTCAACTCAGAGCTACGGACAGGAAATGATCTTCTTCACATAGAACGCCAACGACGTTCGCCTTTAGAGATAATTGGGAAATTGCGAACGGCTTATTTGGTTGTGCTGGACTCAAAGTATGCAACAGAGATGTAGGCACATACGAAAAGTTAAATCAAATGAAGATTACTTATTAACTTGCTGCAAAATCAGACATCTGTAATTGATTCAACGATAAATATCTTTAAACGAGATGAAGCCACAATTGAAAATCAGATGAAACTAATGGAAAACAAATGAACGACATGACCAAGGTCCAGGACAATGCGGTAAAGGCATTGCAATGGTATATCACGCTAACTACTCAGATGACAGTTATTGCAGGGAATTTGCAACGAATTCAAACCGAAATTTCCCGAGTATTTACAGATGCCCATCATAGCAAAATAAGCCTTTACTACTATCACCAGGCCAGCTTCGGGAACACTGAACCAACTGAAGAGACATCTTCCGTTTGGTTTGGATTGCCAGTTCCAGATAACGACGTCTTGCAATTATATGGCTTAATGAAGGCACAAGGCACAATCGCAAACAATCATGTGATATTTAAGGTCACATTTCAATTAGTGGCAACGCAGCAGTGCAACTGTATAACCTGGTACCCATTCCAGCAATTGGAACTCATGGGATTGTAATCATGAACATTAAATTCCATCATTGCTGTCAACAAGGAAAGAATCAATACATTGGGCTCTCAAGAGCCGATTTGGAAATGCCATCAGTTCAACAACGAGCAATATATTTGTTTTGATAAACAAACGACGTTTTCGGCTAATAGCAACTGTGAGTTCCAGCTCAAAAACACAAAATCATGAACTTGCCAAATACAACACACAAACAGATCATTCGTGTGGTACGACATGTATCACAAAAATCAGTGGATTTTTGCCACCACTAGGCCAATTGAACTCGCAGTGACCTGTGACGATAATATACAAGGTGTCACTATTAAGAAGACTGGATTGTTAACTCTAGACCCGACGTGTACATCTAGGAGTTCTGCTATACGAATAACAGGTCACCGTATAATACGACAGACACAATGAAATTGTCATATGTCCGATTTGGCAACTTCAGCATTGGCCTCTTCAACATGTTGCTACCGAACGAATTGAGGTGGATGGTGACCTACCGCCGTTTTGGAGAAGCAATGGGAAGCCTACCGAGAGGATGTACAGGCACTAAACACATGAAAATTCCAAGGCATATTTTGATGTCAAGGTCCCACTACAAAGGAATTGCATACATTTGTTGATGCATCAAAAAGGCGTATGGTGCGGCAGTTTATGTCCGATTAACCTATAAAATGGCCAAATTTCGGTCAGATTGTTGTGCGCCAAGTCGAGAGTGGTCCCCTGGAAAAACAGACCTGCCCCGGCTGGAACTATGTGCAGCTGTACTTGGAGCTGAACTCACGGATAGAGTTCGACAGGATCAGAAAGTGTGGAATCATTCCTCTGGTCAGACTCAGCAGTAGTACTCTCGTGGATTAATTCACGGGCATCACATTTCCACCGTTTGTGGCTAATCGGTTGACAAAAATACACGCAGTATCACATCCAAGGCAATGGGTCATGTGTCATCAGCGCTCACGCAACTGATGTTCTGTCTGAGGCATATCAGCAGTTCACTTACCGCACATTATGGTTGTATGGACCACTATTTTTGCATGGACCACAACGTGGCTGGCCAGCACCATTTAAGCCTACAGAGCACACGATGGATACGCTATGAAGAAAACAAGGTATTCAGCATGGTGACTGCCACGGCAAAACAAGATTGAATGGATATATATACGGTAAATCACAGAAATTCGTTTTTACCGGCTACAGCGAATAGTGGCGTATGTGCTACGGTTTTGTCACAAGCAGAACAGGAAACAACGGCTCAGTTAGAGTTGGAAGAGTTGGACCAAGCACGGAGAGTGATCATTAAGCAATCAAGAAACAGGATTTGCATATGAATTACGGCACTTAAAGAAACGACCTGATCAACCGCTAGATCGCAAAAGCACGGTGGCAACGATGGTCCGGAATGTGATCCAGGGCTGCGTAGTATGCACCAAGTACGGCCTCAGTTCTTTAAACAAGTCATGGGCGACTTACCTGAGCATCGGGTACCTCAGAATAGACCTTTCTCAATGCCGGAGTAGACTATTGTGGACCATTCTGGATCCACAATAAGGTTCGAGGAAAGCGTACGACAAAGCCTACATTGCAGTATTTGTATGCTTTGCAACCAAGGCAGTACACTTGGAGTTGGTCGGAGACTGTCTACCTCCTCATTTGTGGGCGCGCTTCAGCGCTTTATTGGGCGCAGAGGAAGATGCCAGACATTATACTGCGATAATGCAACAAACTTTGTTGGAGCAAACAACCAACTTAAGGAACTGACCGATACAATACACTCAGAAACGGCAGCAGGTAGTATCAAGGATTTTGCAATCAAAAAGGAGTGCCATTTAAGTTGATACACCACGGTCTCCACATTTCGGAGGATTATGGGAAGCTGCGGTAAAGTCCGCTAAGCATTTACTGTTGAAAACGTATCGACAGCAAACTTAACGTTCGAACAACTGTCTACATCATTGTCAATGTTGAAGCAGTGCTGAACTCTCGTCCGTTAACGCCAAACTCAGACGATCCCAACGACTTAACAGCTCTAACCCAGGCACCTATTGATCGGAGAACCATTAGTAGCCCAACCAGATGCAGAGCCAATAACACAGCGATCGATTCCAGAGCAATGGGAATTAGTGCAACGGGTTAAGCATACATTCTGGACACAATGGTCTCAAGAGTACCTACAAGAATTGCAGTTTACATCCAAGTGGAAAAAAACATATAACAATGTCAAAGAAGGCATGATGGTAATTCTAAAGGAGGATAATGTGCCAATTTTGCAGTGGCCAATTGGACGAATTGTTAAATTATATCCAGGCCTGGATGGATACGTCCGCGTGGTAGACGTTAAAACAGCCAGAGGCACCTACAAGCGGGCTATCCATAAATTGGCCATTGGTTAGAGAGACGGCGACAAAACGTAAAATCGAGGCAGATGACACAGAATCGAATTCCTAAAAAGACCCTGGTATCGAGGACAACGCAGAACCAAAAACAAAAGACGCTTATCGATCGGTCTGCCACCGTTGGCAATGACGATCTGCCTAATGCTGTTGTTATTGCCTATAGCATTTGCTCAAAGAACTAATATAACTGGATTCACCCAAAGTATTGGCACAGGAAGGATGGCAACGTCTGACTGGACTATTGTGGCATTCTACGATCTCGAACCATATTGGGCCGACCTGAAGACATTTTCAGACGGAGTAGTAAAGGTTGGAGAAATATGCGTGTTTATGAAGGTTCCAGAGGCATGCACCGCAATGCAGAGGCACTTCGAGCATGTCAACTCAGAGCTACGGACAGGAAATGATCTTCTTCACATAGAACGCCAACGACGATCGCCTTTAGAGATAATTGGGAACATTGCGAACGGCTTATTTGGTGTGCTGGACTCAAAGTATGCAACAGAGATGTCAGGCACCATACGAAAGGTTAAATCAAATGAAGATTACTTATTGAACTTGCTGCAAAATCAGACATCTGTAATTGATTCAACGATAAATATCATTAAGCGAGATGAAGCCACATTGAAATCAGATGAAACTAATGGAACAACAAATGAACGACATGACCAAGGTCCAGGACAATGCGGTAAAGGCATTGCAATGGTATATCACGCTAACTACTCAGATGACAGTTATTGCAGGGAATTTGCAACGAATTCAAACCGAAATTTCCCGAGTATTTACAGATGCCCATCATAGCAAAATAAGCCCTTTTCTACTATCACCAGGCCAGCTTCGGGAACATCTGAACCAACTGAAGAGACATCTTCCGTTTGGTTTGGATTTGCCAGTTCCAGATAACGACGTCTTGCAATTATATGGCTTAATGAAGGCACAAGGCACAATCGCAAACAATCATGTGATATTTAAGGTCACATTTCCATTAGTGGCAACGCAGGCAGTGCAACTGTATAACCTGGTACCCATTCCAGCAATTGGAACTCATGGGATTGTAATCATGAACATTAAAATTCCCATCATTGCTGTCAACAAGGAACAGAATCAATACATTGGGCTCTCAAGAGCCGATTTGGAACAATGCATCAGTTCAACAACGAGCAATATATTTGTTTTGATAAACAAACGACGTTTTCGGCTAATAGCAACTGTGAGTTCCAGCTCAAAAACACAAAATCATGAACTTGCCAAATACAACACACAAACAGATCATTCGTGTGGTACGACATGTATCACAAAAATCAGTGGATTTTTGCCACCACTAGGCCAATTGAACTCGCAGTGACCTGTGACGATAATATACAAGGTGTCACTATTAAGAAGACTGGATTGTTAACTCTAGACCCGACGTGTACATCTAGGAGTTCTGCTATACGAATAACAGGTCACCGTATAACTACGACAGACACAATGAAATTGTCATATGTCCGATTTGGCAACTTCAGCATTGGCCCAACAAAAGTAGCGCCAACAACAACACAATTCACAAAGATGCAGCTAAGCTACGACGAACTAAGCAACATTCAAGGAAAACTGGAAACTAAGCAAAAATGTTATAGTCTCCTACGTAGCGCTAACAATACCATTGGTTCTTGTGATGGTATATGGAATAAAAAGATGCTTACAACCCCCAAGACACAATGGTTCAGAGCAGACAACCGTGAGGATCGTCAATCCCATACCGACTCCTGCTGCAGTAAGCCCAGCCCCCAGCAATTTTGCGGTCAACGTTGGATAACGTTGAACAGGTGTTCAACGGCCGGGAGTATGTTGGTGTTTTGATTATATAAAATAAGCTAACATTAAGACAATTATAATATAGAACAAATGGAAATGTATGTCAATTAAGTATGTAACCCGATTATAGATATCGATGGCTCATCAGTCATAAGTAGATCTGATATGGTCAGCAGTAAACAATAAAGACCTAGTTAATCAATTAAAACGTACTTTGCTGACCTAACACTATGTCGAACTATGCACTGGTGAGCTCGCTATTTTAACTATAAAAGAAATGCATTATTTGTAGTGCCCAGTTTCTGCCGTTAGTTTTATTTTTAAATTTTAAGGCGTTAGTTTGTATTTCGGTAGTGGCGGGTAATTGTGTCGATAAAAATAATCAGCTGAGCTTAGAAGTTCGATAGTTGTACTTGTGCAACCCTAGCGAAGTGGCATCGTGCGAGTTATGCCATTAGCAACACTTCCCATAACAGCCGACCCAAGAGGTCTACACTCCACATTAATGTAAACATAAACAATACCATTCCATTAAACATAGAGTGTCACAAGATAAGTGACAGAGTCCCTAAACATAGAGTGTCACAAGATAAGTGACAGTTTCCCTAAACATAGAGTGTCACAAGAAAAGTGACCAGAAGAAACATTATAAACACTTAGATGTAAGCCAAACCAGAATATGATTTGATTCAATAAAGCAGTCTTGATTTAACACTCAACCAGAACAGACTCAATCTTAATTGGCGCAGTCGCTACTCGAGTTCACAGCTAAAATATTGTGGAAACTTTGAACGCAATCAAAGATAACGAAACAATATAATACTGTGGAAAACAAAACATTTAGTGACAAAATAAAATATATATATTGTGGAAACTTTGGAGAAAATCTAAGCCAACGAAACAATATAATATTATAAAAACATTTTGTGACAAATAACGAAACAATATAATATTGTAAAAACACTTTGTGCAAACAAACAGAATTATTGTGGAAACTTAAAAAAAAAAAAAGTTAACGAAACAATAAAACATACACCATTAAATGGCACAAATTAACGAAATACAACAATGCATTCAAATGCTAACATCAATAATAATATCCAATCAAGAGATGCATTCTAATCCAACAACAAGGGAGAGAAACAGCATCGAGAAGGAAACAAGGTACTTGCCGGTGTTCACTGGACAGGAGGGAACGTTACATGGTTTCATTTCGGCAGTCAACCAAATCATGGAGGAGTATGATGATAACGACCAGGTCTTCACTGTTATATTCAACACCAAAATTCAAGGTCAGGCTAGAACTATGCTTAATATTAACCCCCTACATCTTGGGCTGATTGCAAAACTCGTCTTCGACATCATTATCGCCCAAGAACGGATCAAATGGGTCTAACCAGAAAAATTAATAACTTAAGGGTAACTACCGTTCGAGATCTTGATTTTAAAGTAAGAGCAATTGTTGAGGAAATTACTGATTTTTCGGTCTTTGAAAACAAAAGCAGATTAGTTGACATATTAAGTGGTCTCTTATTCAAAGAGTAAAAGAATTATCTTGTGGTCCAATGGCCATTGCCTTAATGAATAAAACAACATTAACAGATATAAGAATTGAACTTGCAAATTATATTGGTCTGAATTATGGAAATTTAAATAAAAAACTATTATCAACCAAAAATGACAATGACCATAGTACATATAACAAACAGACAACTAATAAAAATACAAACCGAAATACTGAACAGAGTCAAAATGTAAAACAGTCTCAAAATCCCAATAGACAACAGAGTCAAAATACGAGACAGTATCAAAATCCGAATAGACAACAGAGTCAGAACGTAAGACAAAATCAAAATTATCAGCAACCACAAAATAATCAGCAACCACCAGCAGAAGCAATGAGTGTAGATAATATAAATGAGGAAGTAGTAAACAGCACAGATAATCAAGAGTTTTTTACCAACTAGCCTCGGATGAAAAAAAAATTTTTATAAAAGGAACAATAGAGGAAGATACTTATATTATTTTAGTAGATACAGGATCAACCATAAGCATTTTAAACACAACTAATGTACATAATTCCAAATACAAAATAATTGAAAAATATTCAAAAACCATACATACAATAAAGGGAAAAATAGAAAGTGACAGTTACTTAGTGAAAACAAAAGTGCCAAGGGAGTTTAAATATATAAATTATGCAAGAACAAAATGGGTGGCTATGCCCCTGGAAAAATCATATGATTTTCTATTGGGTATGGACTTCATTCAAAGGAATTTTGCAAATATTGATTTTCAAAACAAAATTATTAAACTTAACAATGGGGTCGAAATTCCATTCCTTTCCAAACAATCAGAAGATGTTTGCGTAATGGAAGTAAGTGAAATTGATGATCTTAAGTTAAAAGAACTCAATACTGAGGAAGAACAAATAATAAGAAATCTTTCAAAAAAGTACGAAAAGTTATGTTTCAAAGAAGGGGATCACTTAACCAATACTAACACTATAGTTCATAGCATAAAAACTACTACAGACCAACCTATTAATTCAAAACTCTATCGGGTCTCCCCAAAATATGAAGAAGAAATAAAGAAACAAATAATTTATATGGAAAACAATGGAATTATAAGAAAAAGCAAAAGCAAATATAGTTCTCCAATATGTGTCATACCTAAAAAAGAGATAGCTCTGGAATTCAAAAGTATCGTATTTGTGTAGACTATAGGCGTTTAAACCAAGTAACCGTTCCAGATAAGTACCCAATACCTATCATGGACGCTGTATTAGACAAACTCGGTAAAGCCCAATATTTTACTACATTAGATTTAGCAAAAGGCTATCACCAAATTTTAATGGCAGAAGAAGATATAGAGAAAACAGCATTCATTTCACCAATGGGTTTATATGAATATGTTAGAATGCCTTTTGGGTTAAAAAATGCCCCAGCCACGTTTCAACGTTTAATGAATGAAATACTGAGGGATTATATAAACAAAAGTTGTGTTGTATACATGGACGATATTTTGATATTTTCAACAACACTTGAGGAACATAAGATTGCTCTAGAAAACATTTTCAAAATACTTAGAAGCATAACTTAAAAATTCAACCAGACAAATGTTCCTTCATGAAACAATATACTGAATATTTAGGACACATTCTCACAAAGGAAGGGATTAAACCCAATCCACATAAAATAGAAGCAATAAAAGCAATGCAGCTACCTAAAACAGAAAAGCAATTGAAAGGATTTCTTGGTATGACAGGATTTTACAGAAAATTTATTAAGGACTATTCCAAAATAGCTTACCCAATGATCAGATATTTACAAAAAGGCACACAAATTAATACAAATGACCCACAGTTTATAGATGCCTTTGAAAACCTTAAAACACTTATAAGCTCACATCCAATCTTAAAATATCCAGAGTTTGATAAACCATTTACCATTACAACAGATGCCAGTGACTTCGCAATAGGTGCAGTATTGTCTCAACAAGAGCAACCAGTTGCTTTCCTTTCAAGAACTCTAAATAAACACGAAAAAAACTACAGTACAATTGATAAAGAATTTTTATCCATTATACATGCAGTAAACTATTTTAGACACTATGTGATAGGTAATAAATTCCAAATTATAACAGATCATGCTCCGATAAAATATCTAAACGCAAAATACAAAGGGAAAGAAATGACAGCAAGACACCAAAGATGGATTTTAAAATTACAAGAATTCGATTATGACATAATATATTTAAAAGGAAAAGACAATAAAGTGGCAGATTTTTTAAGTAGACAGGAAACAGCTGAACTAATAAACAAGGATAAAACAAATGAGTCAAACTTTGAACTATCAGATACACAGCATTCAGCAGAGGAAGGAGGATTTACAAATTTCTATATAAAAGACGATAAACAAATATAAAACTCAGATAATAGTAACTTATACAACAACGGACAATATTAATATTCAGCATGGTAGAAAAATAATAGAAGTAAGCCCAGCAGAAACAGAAATTGAAATCGAAATCAAAATGCAAAATAATATAAATAAAGGAACAGTAGGAATTTTTTCAGAAGTTCCAGACTCAGAATATTATAAGATACAATGTATCTTAATGAACATTTTTTCACACTGTAATAATATAAAATTTTTTAAATGTACTAAGAGAGCTCAGGAAATTTCAAGCGAGGAAGAGTTACACAAACAAATAGCTATTTACCACACCAAAGATTCATTACATAGCGGAATAAATGAAGCTTTTAATTCGTTAAAGAACAAAATATATTTTCCAAAGCTAAGAGACCATATTCAGTTGATAATTTCAAATTGTAAAAAATGTAAGGAAATTAAATATGACAGGAAACCAATCAAACCTAAGTTTCAATTCACAGAAACACCGGATGTCAAAAATCAAATTATACATTTGGACATATTTCATATAAAACACAAATCGTTTGTTACAATCATAGACAAGCTCACAAAATTCGCAGTCGCTTATAATATAACAGATAGAAACTGGAAAACTAAAATGGAAATTATGATTGAACACTTTGCCAAATTCAATTATCCACATAAAATAATAATGGATAATGAATTTAGATCAGAACAGATAAAACAATACTTAAACCAAGAACAAATAGAAATCCATTATACAAAGCCAAATTCACATACAGGAAATGCAGACATAGAAAGACTACATTCTACTCTCATTGAAATAATAGCAGGAATAGATGATGATTTAACAATTTCATCCAAAATGCAATTAGCAATAACAGCTTATAATAACCGTTATCACTCTACAATAAAATGTACACCAAATTATGCAAAAAACATAGAAGATGAGGAAAAACTAAAAAACACTATTATCAAACACAAAGAAAAAATTTTAAGCAAACAAAATAAAACAAGAGAAGATTATGAGGAGGAAAGACAGGAAGGACCAATTAAAAACTATAAACGAGTTAGGCATAAGGATGAACCTTATTTTAGAATTACAACATTAAATAATATTCATCCATGTAATATAAAAAGACCGTCAAAGCAGGAAAAAATTAATTTCCAACAAAATACAGATTGACATCTTTGAAACAAAAATTTTTTTTCTCTTATCCTCAGATTTTCATAATTTTTTATGTTATAATGTGTGTTCAAGGCAGGTTACAAATTGAACCAATTCAATCAAATGCAGGATATGCACCTATACAAACTTATTCCACGGAAATAGTTAATGAAACAGTAATTATACTACACATTATTAATATTGACCCTTTAAATAATATAATAAATCAAATGGAGACAAACATTAAAAATTTTAACATCACAGGAAAAAAGGAGCTATTAGCCGAAATAAATCTAATTAGAGCTAAAATAAAATCCATAACCCCAAACAACAGAATAAAAAGAGGAATGTTAAATATTGTAGGAACAACATACAAATGGCTTTTTGGAATTATGGACGATGAAGATAGAACAGATATTTTAGACCACCTTAACAATATTGACCAAAACAACCATAATATTATACAAGACATGAACCAACAAATTGTTATAAATACACATTTTAATAAAACAATACACAACTTAGCAGAAACAATTAAACAAGACAGAACAATAATCAAGGACATACTTACAAGCATGGACAATCAAAATCAAGAATAGAAATGAAATACTTCATAATGACCAAATGGGAAAATTAAAAATATAGAATTCAAAATAAATTATATTCAGGAAAACATAGCATCAGCAAAAAATAATATAATCGTACCAGAAATTTTATCAGAAGAGGAAATAAATAAATTTGACATTGATTTTTATAAATTAAAGCTAATCCGTATGGGCATTTTAAAATATAAGAATAATTGCATCATAATCGCAATTAAAATCCCAAAATCATTTATAACCATAGATGTTAAGTTAATTATTCCTATACCAAATATAGATTATATACAAATAGACCAAGAAAATCAGTTAATTGCAGAAATCAATAATAAAACATTTACATTTGAACCCAACAAAATTTTAAAAGAATTAAAATTAAGTAAAAGTTGTACCATTAATAATAATTGCAAATTTATATTCAACAATATAACGAGTATTGAAGAAATTGACGACGATACAATTATAATCAAAAATGCCAAGAATACAAAAATATATCAAAATTGCGATAAAAGAAATATTATACTTAATGGAAGTAACTTAATTCAATTCGGTAACTGTAAAATTCAAATTCTAAATGAAATATTTTTTAACGAAAAAACAGAATTTCACGAAAAATTTTTTATCCAACAGAACTATTGAATCAAACCTATAAAAACACAATAAACTTTGATCATGTAACAATAAATAATTTTGACAATTTAAAAGAAATCACAGAACTTAAATACGAAAAGAAAATGACAAATGGCATATTTTTAACACTTTTTATTATTATTATTATATGTTTATCCATTTATATACATATATACTGTAAAAAGAAAAATATAAACATTAATGTAAACAGAATTCAGGAGAATTCATACTCTCAGAGGGGAGGAGTTATGCCATTAGCAACACTTCCCATAACAGCCGACCCAAGAGGTCTACACTCCACATTAATGTAAACATAAACAATACCATTCCATTAAACATAGAGTGTCACAAGATAAGTGACAGAGTCCCTAAACATAGAGTGTCACAAGATAAGTGACAGTTTCCCTAAACATAGAGTGTCACAAGAAAACTGGCCAGAAGAAAACATTATAAACACTTAGATGTAAGCCAAACCAGAATATGATTTGATTCAATAAAGCAGTCTTGATTTAACACTCAACCAGAACAGACTCAATCTTAATTTGCGCGATCACATGCATTGGTCACACTCTTTTCTGACGAACTTTCGCCCTGGCTAGACGCCTAAACCTCGCTGCTCCTCCAGAAGATAATATATATAAATTTAAATCTGAAATTTTCTTGGCCATCAAGCCAAATTATTAATTAAATACTAATCTGGAGCATCTAGGACAGCAATTAATATAAAGTTTTGTGAATCTTATTATCGTAAGTTAAATTTTTGTGGATATTTGAGTTTCTAATAAGTTCTTTTGGAAACTTAGCCCTTATCAAATTGAATGCTGAAAGCCTAAGCAAGGAATTTTATATTTGAATTCCGAGAATTTGCCAGGGATAATTTTTGAGACACCGTGGGCTCAAAAGCTTCACACCGTGAAGGGCACAGAGACATTTCGACAAACACGACCAGCTTGGAATAGCCGCCCGAATCGGATACGGGCAGAGAAAGTTTCTGCGTTGCGGATTGAGAGTCCCTTAGACCGAATTTGTACCATAGGAATGCCAGACGCTTGATTTAACCTAATATTTTATTCCTAAGCATCATCCAGCGGACGACGAAGGCCTTCGACGGACCGGACGGATGGGTAAGTCCTAAGTTCTTGACATAAATCATGTTCGATCTGGTACTTCCATGTTTATATGCATAAAGAAAGCGAGTTTAGTGGCGAATTCTCTGCAAATAAGAAACAACTCTCTCAAGTACAGTAAAGCTAAGAAGAAAAGATCAAAGAAAAAGAAAATTGCCAATCAGTGTTGAAAAATTAAATCGATATTAAGAATCGCCTTTGACTGTGTGAGCGAGCCTACAGTTATTTATAATTAATCTCGTAATTTAAGTGGAGACTTCCAAATTCCAATTGACATTTTCATTTTTGAATATCTATAAGTTTATATATATCCACCTTACAATTAAGATTCACAAAACAAAACATATTATCCCTAATTTGGCTTTTGGATGCCTGAAATGATCCAATTATTTAATTTGATTACCGTATATTATAAGAATCATCATTTTAGTTTAGTCAACTCGGATTATGTTTCCGACTTATTGAAGTATTTGGTATTCCGTAACCCTCGTGAATAAATATCATTTTGTAATGTTTGAGTAAAAGTTATGTGATCTTCCTTGTAGCGAAATGTGAGCGGTGAGCTGAATTATTTTGGGATTTTCCAGAAGCTTGTGAAAGGAAAATCATTGGTTGGGAGGGTTTAGACGCGAAGCTATAATAACATCCTCATAGCTTCCCTATTCGTGCGATACTAATATACTCTTTTTCTCTATCCTTCTAGTTCATCTCTTTTGGTTAAATAATTGTGTAATATTCGTGCTCTAGGGACTTTGTTTTATTTTATGTACTACGGGTGTATTGAGTAATGCTGGTCCAAAGAACCCCCCAAAGACTGTTTGCTAGCCGACAGCCAGAAGTCCCACCCGGACCAAACTTCTCGATACATTAAGCCCGTAGATGAGTTGGCTTTGGCCTAATTTGTGGTACTCTTGCCCATCATAACATCTGATAACATCTGACAGCGAGAGAGACTACCAATATAGGCTGAACCTGACCTCTTCTTGGATCAAAAAAGATTCTTTGACTAAGAGGGGATGTATATGATCTGGATTCATTCCGGGTTGTGTACATTACATAAATTTGGCGCCCAACTAGGAGGCTTGTTAGACTTGTATACAGTTTCTCGGTTCAACCGTGTTTCTTTATAGGATTCAGGCTGAACTGAAGGGTTCAAGAATTTCAGGTTCCTTTTTCCTTCTCCTACTTCTTATTCTATCTCTTAATAAATCCCCAGCCTTTTTATCTATCCTTTGCTATCAAAAATTTTTATTTTCCTTTCATTTCGCTTTCTTTTTGTATTCACGGATAGTTGGTTGAGTGACTTATTCATTAGGAATGCAGATATTTGGAGAATCCGAGTTCTGACCAGTGATAAGGCGCTTGAGCATTAATCGGTGAATATACTTAGAAACATATACAAACTCTACAAAATAGTAACAGACGTATATTATAGGCTGTGTTTTTCTTGGAATTCGTCAATTTTGAATGTTTCGATTTTACGACCAGAAAGCACAATAGGCTTGTGATGTCGGCGTTAGCATTGTAGTTTATTGATTATATTCATTTCTTGTAATTACAATAGAACAAATGCTTCAGCGGATATCAATGTATTGACTGCTTGTTCATCTGGAACTGCAGAGATTTGGCTAGGCCCGAATTCTGACCGATGATACAAAGTGAGTTCAGTTTATGATGTTGGTTGAAATTAGTCTTTTCGTTTTGGATTTGATATAGATGATTAGGTCTAGGACGACAAGATTTCTCTATCCCTTCACATATAAATTTCTGAGATTGAACTATCGATTACTTCAATTCTCCCTCTATATTAGTACAGCACCTATAATTTTGCTCACCCTCACTTTCAAAACAAGGAAGATAATCGTTATATGAAATAATATATTAAAACAAATTAAATAAAGTATCTAAAGTAATTTTTGTGGAAAAATAATCAAAATGCCAGTAATTCGGAGTAATGAAGAATTGAGTGTGCTACCAGAAGCAGAATGTACAATTTGCTTGAAAGCATTATTAGAAACAGAAGAGCTTAGGATTACTAAATGCAATCATGTTTTTCATCAGGAATGTATAGAAAATTATATACAAGAACAACAGGAATGTAATTTTTGTAGGAAGTTATGCCACCAGAAAGATTTAGTCCAATTTATAATGTCAGATCAAGCCGAGGGTCCCATAATACTAGAGCTCAATCACAATCAAGTAATGTAGCGTCCCCGGCTAGTCAGTTAAAATCAGGAGGTAGAGATAGAAAACCTAAATCTTCAACGGCACGTAAACCGGAGAACTCGAATCAACAGCGTTCAGCTCGGTCACAGCAACAATCAATTTCAAATCGAGCAGCTGAGATAAATGTTAATTCAATTTATGAGAGAATGGAATATTTAATTGATCAGAGATTGGGAAATTTGAATTTAAATAATTCAGTTGGACGATCTAACAACCACGATGATCGCGTTCCAACCCCAAGATCAGATTCAATATCACACCATTATATTAATCCTGGAAAAGCCGCCCAATTAGTACAAAGTTGGGGTATTAAATTTGATGCGTCTCCTAAAGGTCCTACAGTATCCGAGTTTCTATACAGAATAAAAGCATTAACTGTAGACAACTTTCAGACTTTGCACCTACTGTTAACCGGAAGAGCCAAGGAATGGTATTGGCGCTATCGAAAAGAACATGACGAAGTTATTTGGGAAGAATTTTGTATGGATTTAAAACAAGAATACGACGATTTTAAGGATGATGATTTGATTCTTGAAGAAATACTTAACCGAAAACAAAGGAATGGTGAAGCATTTGATGTTTACTATGAAGACGTAATGACTTTGATATCGAGATTGGTAATGTCTTTGGACCGCATCTATCTTAGACTAGTATCATGGCAAAGACAAATAAAAACATTTTGACAGCTAAATATGTGATAAATGCAACACTTCATTCTTCATAAGTATTAGCTGTCAGACATGCTCATTCGCCTGTCATTGTCATTGTCGTTGTCGTTGTCGACGACGTTTCATTGTCTCTTGTCTCTTGGAATTCCTTATCGCAACATCGACAGCATCTGCTCCAGTTGGGTGGCATGCAAATTGACTCTTTGGATACCCGTCAAAAGAAAACTGTTCAAAAGTCATGCAAAAAATGTAAGTCGCCGGGCAAAATGAATGGCAATTATGGCAATTCAAAGTGTTTCTTATTATAATATTGCATTATTATTATTTGTTTTGTTTGTTTTCACTAATTGCGTGTATATACATATATACATAGACAGAAGTCGATATGTGGTTGAGGTTGAGTGCCCGCTTGTTTGAGCCATTTGAATTGTTTGTGTTAGTTGAGCTGGTTGTCGTTGTTGCTTTATTTCACCGGCACGAATTTCGCTTTGGTTTTTTTTCCTTTTTGTACTCTTATTTATTTTCTTTTATTGTTTGCGTTTTTTTCACTTGGTTAATCGATTGCCTGAGCCCAACGATACGTTTAATTTATTTTAATCTAATTGTTTTCTAATTTAAACATATTTTCCTAGATTTCACCTTCGAGTTAGGCAAAGACACACGGTATCGACTTTTGTGTGAGCATTGCGGTTGTTGAGGTTATTCCTTTTGATTTTGATTTATTTATATTGTTGTTAATTAGTTTCGAGTTGTCAGTTACAGTAAAGTCACAGGATGTGCTTTCGCAGATGTGTGTGTGTGAATGTGTGTGTGCACAAACAAATAAAGTATTGAGTGTTAAGGCGGCATTAGCGTAAACTTGTTTCCCTCAGACTGTATGCAATTAATTGTGGTTAAGACGTAAGGTAAATAGAGAAGCTAATATGTCAGTTGCATACTTTTTGGCTGATGTTAATTTACACTTTGTGGCATGTCTTGTTTGTGCCAAACAGTAATCCCTCGATAGTGTTCACTAAAAACGTCCCTACAAATATTTTTGAGACGAATATTTTTGTTTTTCATCTTGTTTTTGTTATTAAATAATTTAGATGAAATTTATGTATGATGCAAAATAAAAATAACGATTTATGTACAATTAGGTGGCCTCTGGTATTGTAATCTTTCTATAATCATTTATTTTTTAAGAAAGACCAGAGTTTTAGTTATTAGCTAAACACTATTTAAACTAATTAAGTTGTAAGTTTAAGACGGTATCAGGGCTTTAATTTTGTATATCTTGCAAAGTTTTGCAAAATGTGCTTTGAAAATTATGAATATATACAAGTTGAATCTATTTCATATCATCCCACACAAGCTACTCCTTTCGACTCATGCGAGTCCAATTTATGGTATTTCATTTATAGAATTGAAAAGTCAGATTGATTTCAGTTTTCCACCCTCACACATGCCAGTCCCACGCAATCAATTATATTCAATGCAACAATGCATTCATTCATTGCACGTCAATAATGTCGATGATGAAGATGATGATGCACAATAATCAATGAAAACAAGTTGCCGATACAGATATAGATATATTTGGAACAATAACGCCCAACTACCATAATCATTATAACAATGGGCATACTGAAACGAATCGAACTTTGAGTTGATCAGCACTTTCGAAGCCCTGCAATGACTCTGAACGACCACCACTTTGATTTTCATCTCCATCTTCATTTCCATTTCCATTTCTTTGACTTCCAATTCCATAGCCCAATGGCTGATGATCTGCTGATGATGTCAAGGGGAAAGAGAGATACTTATTTTTTATTGCCGTCACCGTCAAAAAAGCACAACGTAACGTAAGTTTTTGTTGACTTGATGTGAGTTCAGTTCAATAACGTTTTGGCTTGACTTGTTGTGTTATTATGGTCTTTCGGGGTATTTTTCTTTAATTTTTTTTCATCATATTGATGATTTCTTTTGATGGCTTATGGACTTAAGTCACGTTAAGTTGATTAATAATATTTTGTTGTATTACAAAATACCTGAAAATGTGCGGATAAAGTTAAATTTCTTATGAAAGAGGCAATAAAAGTAAAATGTGTGTGTCTATCTGTCTCCTCCCATCTCTCTAATTAAATTACAAGTTTTCAGACACTTGCTTTATGTCTCGACCATAGTATACGGTCGTCCCCGACCGGTCTCATGCACCGTCCACTCCTAATGTACAGCAATTGATATCGTTTAAGAGCCCGGTTGTGAATGCTATTAGAAATGAATTACCGGTATCACCTGGGAATGATCTCTTAAAAACGATGCCTATTGTAGTGTCCGATGTGTCTGGGCAATTACCCATTCCAATGGAAATTGCCGATAGTTCTAAAAGTATCGAGGGCCCCGTGAACAAGTTGACTGCTGCAGTGGGTGACTTGTCCAACGTTACTGCTGCGGCTGACGCTTCGGGACCGCGGCCTCTCGTTGGCATACCACCAAAGAAACATATATTTGTTTCTAGGCTAGACCCTGTTGTCACATCTGATGATGTAATAGCCTATATTCGGAAGAAAGTTAACGTCTCGAATATTGCGGTGGAGAAGTTTAAATTTTCTTATTCTCGGGACATTTCGTCCTTTAAAATTAGTGCTTCTGCCAATATCTTCGACACTATATGTCGAGAAGATTTTTGGCCTAAACATATAATAGTTAAGGAATATACTGTAAAAAAGAAAAATCGGCAACCGATTCGCTTGCCTACAACAACAACTAATACTATTCCTGCCACATCAGCATCTGCTGGTGTGTCAAAAAACTAGCTTCGTCCCTTAACCTGGGTTACCAGAACGTTAGAGGACTGAAATCTAAACTTCCTAATCTCTATGTAGATAGTCTTTCTTTTGAGCATAACATTCTAGCTTTCACAGAGACGTGGCTAAAACCGGATATTGCTGATGCATCGGTTTTTTCCACAAACTTTTCTATTTTCAGACGTGACCGGATTTCTCGCATAGGTGGTGGCGTTCTGATAGCTGTAGATGCTGCTTTATCATCTGAAATGATTCAATTTTCTAGTACCCAGGAGATTGAGTTTGTCGGTGTTAAAGTAAATTTTAAATCTTTTAATGCTTTCATTACTTGTTCCTATATTCCACCATTGTCAGACATGGTGGTATATTTAAATCATTTAGAGGCAATTCAGTTTGTCTCCTCTTTAGTTTCGAGTCAAGACATGCTCATAGTTGTAGGTGCTTTTAATTTACCCGCTTTAGCATGGTCACTAACAGATGAATCTACCACGTTGCTGCCCTCTTTGTCACATGACTTTATTGATGGCCTTCTAGGCTTATCTTTATCCCAAGTCAATCCTGTCTTAAATTCTAATGGAAAATCGTTAGATCTTATTTTTGTATTGGATTCTTCTTATTGTGAGGTTTCTAGAATCGACCCATTTGTTCTTCCAGAAGACAAATTTCATCCTACACTAAATTTAAAAATTGATTTGCCCTTGCTTTCACCATTACTTGGTTCAAATGAGTTACCACTAACTAGGTGCTTTCGTAAGACTGACTTTGCCAGCCTTAATGAAAACATTGCTACTACCGATTGGTCTTATCTGTACAATTGTAGTGATATGAACTCGGCTGTTCGTTTTTTCTATGATACTCTGAATTCACTCTTTGATATTTGTGTGCCTCTTGGTAGGCTGGAGCGGCTTAAAAAACCTCCCTGGTTCTCTCGCGAGCTATCCAATTTGAAAAATGTGAAGACACGATATTATAAGAAGTTCCAAAAAACACGTCGTTCATCAGATTATGCTCTGTATACAGTCGCTCGTTCAAAATTCATGATGCTTAATACACAATGCTATAAGAATTATCTTCAGCGGTGTAAGCTTCAGTTTTCTTCTGACCCTAAACAATTTTATAATTTTGTTAATTCTAAACGTAAGACCTCTGTGCACCCATCTTTTTTGTCTTTTCAAAATAAAAAAGCGAGCACTGATCAGGCAATTGCCGATATGTTTGCGAGTTTTTTCAAAACAACTTATTCCTCAACGGAATATCGAGCAAGTCCGTATCCTTATCATTTAAAAAAGGCTAATTGCATTTTCAATCCAGTGATTGATGAAAGTTCTATTCTTACCGAACTTAAATTAGTTAAACCTGTTTATTCTCCGGGGCCAGACGGTATTCCTGGATGTATACTCAGGTTCTGTGCAAACGCATTATGTAAACCCATTTTAAAATTGTTTCTATTGTCTGTAGAATCTTCCTCTTTTCCATCTATTTGGAAGGAGTCGTATATTATTCCTCTGCATAAAAATGGCAAAAAGTCCGAAGCCTCTAACTATAGGGTATCTCAAAATTGTCCGCTATTCCGAAAGCTTTTGAGAAAATTATAACTTCTCAATTGCAACATTTTTGCAGCTCTATTATTTCGCCATCCCAACATGGGTTTGTGAAACGTAGATCTACAACCACTAACCTTTTAGAATTTACATCAATAATTATCAAGGGGTTCAAAAATGGTAAACAAACTGATGTCATATACACTGACTTCAGCAAAGCCTTTGATTCCGTTAATCATACCCTATTATTTTCTAAGCTGAGCGACATTGGGTTTCCACCCCTTTTCCTTTCTTGGGTTCGAGAATATTTAACAAATAGAAAACAGAAGGTACTTTTTAAGTCTTCTTTTTCCGTTTCCATTTCTGTGACTTCTGGTGTACCTCAAGGTAGTCATCTTGGCCCTCTGCTCTTCACACTATTTATTAACGATCTTCCATCAGTCATTGTTAATTCGCGTGTGCTTATGTATGCTGACGATGTCAAGCTTTGTCTTACTTATAAAGATACAGATTCATTTAGTCGGCTACAAGCTGATCTTAAAAACTTTCAATCCTGGTGCCACTTTAATCTACTAAATCTTAACACCACCAAATGTAAGGTAATGACTTTTTTTCGTAACTCTCCTCAACTGGTCACTTATATTCTAAACAACAGCCCTTTAGAACGTCTAAATAATATGAATGATTTGGGCGTACTTATGGACCATAAGTTAAATTTTAACACCCATATTTCCACCACGGTCGCAAAGGCCATGAGTGTCCTGGGTTTCATTAAAAGATGGTCAAAAGAATTTGATGACCCCTATACAACTAAAGTTCTTTTTACTTCGCTTGTCCGTCCTATTTTAGAGTATGGATCTTGCATTTGGTCACCTCAATATGAGTCGCACCAGATTAGACTAGAATCCGTTCAAAAGCAGTTGTTGCTATTTGCTCTTCGTGGCTTAAGCTGGGATCGCAATGTCAATTTGCCTTCGTATTCTAGTAGACTTCTCTTGATTAACCTTCCGTCCCTAACTAACCGTAGAATTATGCTTGGTGTCATTTTTATGCACAAGCTCCTAATTGGTGATATCGACTCGCCTGAGTTATTAGCTCAGGTGAATCTGTCGGTACCATGTAGACGGAGTAGACATCCTTTAATACCTTTATCCCTTAGTCGTTGTTCTTCTAACTATGCTATGCATGAACCTTTTAGGGTCCTCTGCTCTGATTACAATCTTCTATCCCCTGTAATCGGCTCAGAGTTTTCTATTAATATGCTTAAAACATCTATCCTATCCCATTTAGTTAATAGATAGCTATAGTATTATGTGTTTGTCTGTCTTTTCTATTGTGAATTTTGTCCACGCGATTCGTGCCGTGCGTTATACGGCTGCACCCCTCGGTCGGTCGGGTGGGAGGTGGGCAGTTATCTGCTTGGGCTCGCGCGTAACAGGCTTTGTCCTGGTGTCGTAGGGGCCACTTGAACGTACTGCGCATAGTATCGTCAACGTCCGCTAAAAAAAAAAAGTTTAAGTAAATTGCCACTAAATGACTTGGATACTTACTAACTGTTAGACTGCTGAACAAACTACGTACATACCAACATATATATATATATCTAAAGCGGACTTTCGCTTTTCATGTTTACCATCTTCAAGATACTTTACTTTGCATGTATTATAGAGTTGTTTAGATCGACGCTGCCATTGAGACAATTGTGGGAGCCATGGCCGGAACGGGAGCTGGTCGTGTGATCTAAAGGGTGTGCGTTAGAAACAAACCCGCAGCACTTTGAATACTTCTAATTTGTATAATTTGGTAAAAGAGCTACCAGGTTGACTGTCCGATGGAGTGCCGCCAAGTCGAGTGCCATGGAATGGTGGATGGTGGTGGGGAGGGGAGGGGAAGTTAGCGAAAAGAGCGAGACCAACCAAGCGCATCCCACGGCTGTCTGGCCAACTGACCGTTGAAAATTGAAAATTGCAACGGCCTGTGAAGAAGAAAATTGCAAAGCAAATGTAAAAAACGCAAACAGAAAGCATTTCTTTTTACCTCTTTTTTTTTTTTTTTTTTTGAAAAACAGAGCACCATTGTCTTAATTTTCAATTGTGACAATTCAGTCTTGTGAGATGCTTGACTGAGTGCCTTGGCCTTGGGAAAGTGCCCTTTTAGAGAACGAACTACTATAAAATATGACCAGACAATTGTCAAGGCTTTTAGTTGAACTTCAAACGTTTCTCGGGCAAAATGTATAATCCACTGGCTCTCATTTTCTGTCTCCTGTATCTTAGCAATTGCGTCCAATCGAACGATTGTGGCCAGGATGATACACTCTACTGCCGCGGAGATAAGAATTTTGAATAAAAGTGACAAGCCGCTAGTGATAATGCCTGGCATGGAGATAGTACCAATGCACAATGAATCAGCAGTCGGTAAAGAAAATCCGGAAGAGACTCTCCTTGATAGTCTGGCCAACTATTTGCGAACGCACGAGGTCAATGTCAAATTAGTTGACTTGTTGGAAGAGGGAAAACTGGTGGAACAAGCATCAGGTACGATCCGATAATGAATTAGGTTAATTGACTCTAATAAATTAGACTTATTGTTAGTAAAAAATGCCGTAAAGAAGTTTAAAATGTTTTGAGAATTTTTTAGGAATTTAACAATTGTGTGCTTAAAAATGTTTTGTAATTAATACACTTCTAATAAGATGGATTCTCTCATAAAATCAGCCATGAAAGGGAAAATTTTAAAACTATAAAAACAAGTTTCAAACTAGGGTAATTATATATTACATTTGATCAAACTACTCTTTTGGATTGCAGTTCAGCTAATTTTCAGCCAATCCAGATTTTATAATCTACAAAAAAATGATTGAGTCTTTCTAGATTTCATTAAAGCAATATTTAAGCGATGATAATGTTAGAAAAATGGGTTTTCAAAGACAAGAATCTCCTTTAAAATAAGTAGTCCAAAAACAAATTGAGATATAAAGCTAAAATTTAAAATTTAAAGTCTTTAGAAGGATAATAATAAATATATATGTATATCCTTAGTTAATTTCTTTCTTTTACATCTGGCATCAGAATCTCTATTTTGGTTTTCGTTTCTGTAAAATGAGTGCAAAGCTTTTATGAACTTTATTTTTGGCTTGTTAAATCATATAAACTTGAAATTTATGTGTTGTGTGTGGCAGTTTAGTGACCCGGCTTAAGGATGTCTGGAGTCAGTTGATTACCAAATGCTGTTAACACGCTAAAACTTCAACTCGACGCACCATAAAATGGTGACATAAACCAACCCACTTTATAGGTGATGGGTATACATGTATTTATACATATGTAGGCCAATTCTTAGGAAACTGACGCCTCTTGTGGTGCCTATCAAATGCAAACACTGAGCAAATCTGCACTGCAGCACGCACAGCCCTCCCCCACACCACACAGACTTGCCACTTGGCTGGACGATCAAATTGTAATATATGTATGTTTGTTTGTTTGTTTATTTGGGTGTGTGTGTGTGTCTATATTCCAGAGGCACGCAAGAAGGATAAAGGCCAGGGACTGCTACTGGCCATGGCACTGATGTTTGGCAAAATGATGGCAGTTGTGGGACTTGGTGGCATTGGAGCTTTGGCCTTGAAGGCTCTAGGCGTTGCCATGGTGGCTCTAATGATGCCCGGAATGCTGGGCTTAAAAACAGCTGCTCAGCATGGAAACGAGTCGAGTCATAGCATTTCATATGTCACCGGTGAAGGACATCATCATAAGCGACGACGACGAGCGGCCTGGCAGGTGGTCTCCGAGCAGCAGGAGCAACCTTTGGCCTACCGAGCCTACATAAACTAAAAATGTTTGACAATCATTCTCAGAATCTACATCTTATGTTAAGTAATTTATTCGTTATGCTAGAGAAATACAAAAATTGTTTCAACTTTTGTTACTACTTCAAGTTACTTTTGGGCTTTTGAATGAGATGTTATTATTTCGTTTCTGTTTTGTACTTTAACTAATTTGCGTTTTTATTTCTTTTACTATATTTATAATTTTATTTGTTACTAACACAGCGATGCCGGGGATGCTGCTGCTGCTGGTGGCTGTTGCTCTTCGGTTTTTGAAATCGGTGAAAGTTTATTTGAGCCCAGTTGTTGGCATTGTACTGGCAGGCAGCATCAACAACAAAAGCAATAGCAAGCAACCTACACATAGTCACAGCAGCAGTCGATATACTCTCTATCTGTCCATAAGTATATGAGCTATTCTAGACAACACAAGGCAATAGATTGAACTAGTATTTTTATGTTTAATATTTCTTAATAAATAGCAGTTAATTTGTTGAAAGTCATTACGAAATGTATCCAATTTCTAATTGTCTTTTGGCAGAGTGTTTGAACTTCGCATTGACCAAGTCTGAAACTAGTTTTTGTTTTGTTTTCTCGCCTTTAATGTCATCATTTGTCAGACAGTTTATTGAGCCCTAATGTCAATTGCAATACCGATACAAATGCTCAGATACTATCTGCCTCCGTTATCTACCGGATATCGAAATTTAGTAAACTTTTTCGTTCGTTTAGTTCGTTTCGGTTCTGTTTGAGATCAGATTTCATCTGAACTTTTGTTTTCCATTCAAAAAGAAGCAACCAAAAATCAACATGCATAATTATGTGTATGAACATATATAGATTGAATTTGCATAATGCGTTGAATAGCCAACTTTCACTACTTTTTTTTTTTGGCAGCATACACACAACGGTTCTTCTTCTGGTGCTCCCCAAGAAAAAAAGAGAGAAAAAAAAACAAGACCACGGGCCAACGACAACTGGAAATATAACATGCGAGACCTTAATTTTTTGTGTTGTTTTGGCCATGCTGTGAGTTCTGTTACACAATACCAAGAGGGCCCAAAAAAAAGCACAAAAAAACAAAGTGTAGTGGTAGTTGTAGTTGAAAAACCCGTTAAACGCTTAACAGGGATACAAAACCTACCATGGCTCATACCGCAACTTGATCTACCATGCCATCTCCCCCTCCCCGCCACCGCTGCCTCCCCTCGAGCAGTATAGTGCCCCGCTATGCCTAATTGTTGTGGCTCCGGCTGCTGAGATGTCGACTCTGGCCCGCTCTTCTGTTAACTTTCCCTTTTCAACGGCATTTTACGAGCTCGACTGGAGTCGACTTTGACCAGCTTTGTTGCTTGCTTCTGCCACTTGTAATTAAATAATAAAATAAGTTCATAAAAGCAAAATTTGTTGTTTTATAATTTTTATATGATTCGAGCAACTGCGAGTTTATATAAACCCCCACACAGCCATCTCCCTTCCGCCTCTTCCTCTGTCTTCTATCTCCACCTAAAGAGTGAAATATTTTGCAGACATGAGATTGATTTTCTAAAAAATTTGGTCTTTGATGATGATGATGATTACAATAATGATGATGACGGCGACGTGTGTGAATGCCTCTGCTGCTGATGCTGCTGCTGCATAAATGAAAGTTCATAAAGAAATTAGCTGATTAATCGTCGTTCGATGAGCTTGGAAAATGACCAAACCAACACCAAACTTCCAGCTGACTTCTCCGCTTTTGGTTATACATAATTGCCTTTTGTTGTTGTTGTTGCTTTTGTTATTTTTGATTATTATGCAAATTGAACATTAATTCAATGTGACCGTAAAAAAAAAGGGGAAAATAGAGTTCTACGAGTATTAGCTTACCATTTTTATGGTTTGTGAAATTTTCTGTGTCTGTTTCATCTTCTTTACATTTACATTTCGGCTGTGCTCAAGTTTCATGTAAAAAATACTTTTACTTATTATAATAAACTAGAAATGGTCATTCCAAAAAATCAACAACAAAAAAGGTTGCATTTTAACCTTTTTCATAAATTTTGTGATATCAGACATCGGCAAAAGGTTTCCTTTTACGTTATGTACTAGATAATAGCCTTTTATTAATTGCTACAATTCTAATATCTAATTCTTCATGGATTTCAATAGAATATTTCAAATGAATATTTTTGCTTTAAACTGACATTGAAAAGGGTCCAAGGTACTAAATATTGTATAAAAGGAGCATCCCCTTGGCTCTTATATATATATTTATCATTGATTGCCTTCCCTGTAGCCTTTCTTCTTCTTTCTTAGCCATTTATCTGATCCACTCGAAACGTTGCATCATCACATTTCACTTTCCTTATTTCCTTGGCATCTTAATCTGCAAGTCGGTCAAAAGAAATTTATTAAATATATTCAAGATTCAGTTAAGTCTTCTTCCTCTTAATGCAAATAATGTAGGAATGTATAGGTATATATATAGGTATTTATCATTTTTTTTTTTTTTTTTGTATAACCGTTGCTATGGCTGCTAAATACGTGTATATAGCTTACTTCTGACCACTACTTTCACCGAAAATTTTTTGTTATTTATTCATTAAATTTTTGCCGCTTCTGCTGTTGCTCTTGCTCTTGCTGATGGTCGTCTGTATCTTTTGTTGTTGTTATTGTTGATGTTGCTTGAACACAGATACACAAAACACACCTACATATATATATATAGCAATATTTTTTACACGAGTGAGAGAGAGAGACAGACCCACCCAATAACAATTTAATAAAAATCGAAAAAATAAAGCGAAAAAGGAGAAAAAAAAAATTAAATGCAAAATCAACAAGAAATTTTTTAGCTCACCAAAGGCAAACACACCTACAATGTGGCAATTGATTGGCAAAATACCTGCCAAGTGGCAAAAGAAAAGATGTCAGCAAACAATGTGAAATTGTGCTACCGATTGGACCAGTGTTCAAGCCACATACATATACATATGCCGTTGGTGGCAGTACGGTACATTAGGCACACCGTTAGCTGGGTCTAGTGTATCTTCGATGGCCATCTACAGCAACCAGAAACGAAAATCTTTTCTAATTTGTGGGTAGTATTTAGTAATGCATAGTTTTTCACCTAACACCAAATGCCGCCCGTCTCCGATCTTCTTCTCGCTTTCATTTTGTTTATGCAAATCAGTCGACGAAATAAACTAAAAATATAGCAGGAAAAAAACTTTCTTTCAGCTTTAATTTAATTCGAATAGTTAGACAAAAAAAAGCAACGGCCTGCTGATAAATAAAGAAGAAGAAAGACCGTAAAATGGCCATCTTGTTGTGTGGGATACAAATGATCATCGTCATTGTATTTACTGTTCCCCTGTCTGGCTAATGAATTTCGAGTATTTGAATTAATGTCAAACGAAATGAAAGTGAGAACTAAGCTCAAATATTCTATTGAATAGATCCCCAAATGAGGCACTTAAAATCTCTGACTTGACAAAATATTACAACACTTTTACAATGCATTTGATTGTCATTGTAAAATCAAGATAAACAAAATGGAATAGAGAAATTGAAAATAATTAGGAAAATGTGTCAGTTGTAACTAAAGCTTTGCAGTCTTTGCTTGATTTATACGTAAGTTTGGAAAGAGTATTTATGGGAATATTTGAAAAAAGTCCTGCTTCTCTTAAGCACATGTCAAGGATTTAAACATATTTATGAAACCCTCGAAAACAGTTTATTATTTCAGTAAAATTTGTATATTTGCTTAATCAAGCGCAAGCACTAATTGAAAAATGCTTTCAGTTAATTAACTTGGTTAGCAATAAATAACAAAAAAGCTCAAAAAAATATGCACATATGAATGGAATTTTTTGTGACAAGGACTTTTAGTTATGGACATGAACAAAAGTCTGATGTAATCCCGGTCATAGGAAACGTGTACATTGTTTTGTTTTTGGGAAAAAACAAATGGCCATAACAACAACAACACGTCTAACAAAAACATAACAAAAACACAAACAACAAGCAGGTCCAACTACGGCGAAATTCATTCATAAAAAAAAATAACCAACAGTCGACACTTGGCCAGCTACTTTTCGCATGAATGGCCATGACTGTTGGCTGTTGCCTCTTGCCTCTTGTTGAATGTCTTGCCCGCTGGCAATGGGGACTTTGGCACAAGCCAGAGACGCCAAATGCCAAATGGATGGACATGGACGCGTTCAGCGCGTGAACCAACATAAATTTTGTAGTAGTAGTAAAAACGGATGCCCATCTTGTGTGTGTCTGTGTGTGTGTGTGTGTGTGTGTGTGTGTGTGTGTGTGTGAGTGGTGCACTGAGTGTGTGGTGCATTGTGAACTCATTTATATTCAAATGTATGCCGATTGTTGTCCGGTGAAAATCGAAAATGAAATTTCAACGAATTCACGCTGACACGGTCGCTCAACATTGTCGTTTAATTATAATTTTTTTTTTTCACTTTTCTCTCTCTCTTTTGGGATGCCGCGATTGTGGCAACGGATGCTGCACCCTTTTTATTTCAGTCAGTTACGAAATTATCGAATGGATCTTCAAATTTTTAAGCTTTTTACACTTTTACCGTTACATGGGGCCATTGACGTCACAAGAGTCGCACAAGTGCGAGAAACGGAAAGCTGATTAAATTGTAGCACAAACCATAGAACACATAGATAGGACAAACTCATGATTTTTTGATTGCAAACGCTAGCCTAGTCATGGAACCCCAGAGAACTTCGGGAAAACCCGAACGCTCTCACTCTCAATGAGAGCGTAAAATGGGGAGAGGGCAAAGCAGCTACGAAAAAATTTCAGTCTAGCACAGACTACAGAACGATGAAGGCAGGCCTACGTCGCTTGTGATTTCGTTCTGTCTATGTATGTGTACACTCGTCGGTACATGCTCAGGCTTCGTAGTGTGTGTGTGACGTGAAGTTGTACAACATCGCATTTCAATAGCTCGCTCGACCAAAATTTTTAATTTTCGACAAAACAGCGACAATGCGAATAAGAAATGCCCCTGTGGAAAGAATATCAAGAAATATTGCCATCTTCTTCGTATGTATCCCGGTGGCTGTAACGATAGAGTGCTCGCTTCGTGATGTGACTTGGGGAATGTCCCTGGTTCGATTCCCCACTCGAAATCATTGGCTTATATAAGGTTTTTTTCTATTTTATAATTTTGTTTTTTATTGTGGATTTTTTGTTTCTTTATTTTTTGTTTATTTTTCTTTTTTATTCATTTATTATTTATTTATTTTTTATTTATTTATTTATTAAAAAATAGAAAAAAAAACCATATTGGTCGGTTCCGAAGTGGGAATCGAACCAGCGACATTCAGATCGCCAAGCGAGCAAGTTACAGCCACCGGGATACATACGAAGAAGATGGCAATATTTCTTGATATTCTTTCCACAGGGCATTTCTTATTCGCATTGTCGCTGTTTTGTCGAAAATTAAAAATTTTGGTCGAGCGAGCTATTGAAATGCGATGTTGTACAACTTCACGTCACACACACACTACGAAGCCTGAGCATGTACCGACGAGTGTACACATACATAGACAGAACGAAATCACAAGCGACATAGGCCTGCCTTCGTCGTTCTGTAGTCTGTGCTAGACTGAAATTTTTTCGTAGCTGCTTTGCCCTCTCCCCATTTTACGCTCTCATTGAGAGTGAGAGCGTTCGGGTTTTCCCGAAGTTCTCTGGGTTCCATGACTAGGCTAGCGTTTGCAATCAAAAAATCATGAGTTTGTCCCATCTATGTGTTCTATGGTTAGTGATTGTAGCATAGTAAAATTACTCATACGCCTCATGCGCCAACGGCAATCGACAATTTGGCATCGTGGCATAATGACGATGATTCAGTGGTTTCATAAGCTGCACATAGATCCGTTTGATGGTGTCTCAAGGTGTCAGATGTCGTCAGTCGACCATCTCTCTGCATCTCCAACATACACCTTGAAACGAAAGTCAAAGATGGAGACGGAGATAGAGACGGAGCTGGTGCTCAAAACCGCAAGTAAAGTCAGCGAATGCTGTTGACTTTTTTAGGCTAGCGAATTCGGTATTCACGCTTAATATCCCTCCAAACCCTCCCAAACCCATTCCCGACTGTCCAACCATTCATCCATCTATAGCACATCTCTGCTCATATCCGTTTTGTTTGCTTTCGTGTAATTTCTCTTTCATTTCACTTGAGCAATTGAAGCCGTTGTTGTTTGCACTTTTGCTGAGCTCAAATTGTTGACTAATGTGTCACAATTGCAAAGTCAGGCAGCAGCCGCAGTAGCAAAAGCAACACAAGATGCCGCACCAAAGTCGTTTTCATACTCTTGCCAACAAAGGCAAGAGTATGAGTATGTGGACCATTATTGGCCTCATTCGGAAAATATTAACAAAAGCAAACACTTAAGTCTTTAGCATTACTAAGAATCATTTCACTTTTATTTTTGCTTTTCAATGAAAACCTTGATTAACTAGTTGATATCACCAAAGGCAATATCAATATTTCGATCAATTTTATCTTAAATGGTTTGCAGAATTATACTTATTTAAGGACAAATTCTTATATAATGATTGAAAAATTAAAAAATAATATTTATTTAGAAATTAGTTTAGCTTAATTACAGAAAGACATTATATTTTATTAAAATATGGAAAACAAACAAATAAACCTTTTACCCAATAAGTCCTTAGTTTTCTTTCTTTTGTACAAATCCGTACTAAGCCCTAATCGTTTAACTAATCCATTAGTATACGTTTTGTCAAGGGTGTTTAAACTTCGCCAAAGCTGAGCAAAGGTCTAGCCCTATGGTTTTATTTTTTTACGATTATGCTCAAGGTGCTACTTTTCACTTGGACAGGACGTGCTTATCATTAAATTTCACTTATGACCCCCCATCAAATAAATACTTATATATCATATTTATGACAGAGATATATATATATATATATCCATATGGATCCTAGGTCCAGGCCACTAAAACTCGGTTTCATTCTGGCGACCTAATTGCGTAATTTATGATAAAAATCACAGTTTATGTTGCGTCATAAAAATGACAGCAACAACAAAAACAACAACTATAATGTCACGAAAATCAAAAGTAATTTAAAGGCGCGCACATGCGATAAACAAAACAACTTGCCCCCATACATCCCTCTACCATGCCCTTCCTACCCCTGCCCTTTACCAAAAACCCGAAAAGAAGATGACACACAGACATTGCGATGGACCTTGATAAGGGGGGGCAGAGCGAGAGGAGACGTATGTAGGCCCCCAAGACCAGACTAGGGGCCAAAAAATAACAGTAGTATGAAAATATAATACACACAACTTTCATTTCTTGCGGCCAAAAAAAAAAAGAAAAGAAGAGAGAGAAAAAAAAACAAAAGCGTTTAAAATTAACAAAAGCAGAAGAATATGGCACACATATTGGGGCACCCAGATAGGCAAGACGCATGGGGGGGAGGGCTGGCGGGCAGGGAGGCAGGCAGAAGAGTGGGTTAAACTGAGAGCAGCACCTGTTTATCACCTCATGTGTTGTAATCTGTGAAGCTGTAGCCAAGCCGAGTCAAAATCTAAATGCGAACAAAATGGTACATACATGGAATCACAGTCTGCACGTGTGCGTGTGTGTGTGTAAGGGAAAGAGCGGAGGCAGCTTACAAATGATGGGCAGATGAGCAGCAGATGAGTTGCCAAACAGAGAAGAAGATACACAGGGAGTAAGAGATAGACAGAGACACACAAAGACAACGACAGAGAAAGAGCGAGAGAGGACAGACAACCTTGGCACTGGCGCGCCGCTGTTGGCGTCTGCGTCGGCGTCGCCATTGACTTTCTTCAATGCGGAAGCGCACACAAAAGCTCATGAGCAGTTAGCTTCAGTGGGCTAGCCTAATGCTGCTTCTAAGCTAAGCTTAACGTCGGGGCGGCTGCTGTCACAGAGCGGGAGAGCATTTGTGAGGGAGAGCGAGTGAGCGAGCGAGAACCCGATTTATTGGATACGTAGGGAACTTGGAGCCCTCTCATACTTGCTGCCTGCGTCGCTGCTCAGTCAGTCAGTGTGTGTGTTTGTTTGTGTGTGTGTGGTGTATTTGTGTGCACTTTTTACATAATTTTCCGTTATGCCGCAGCGAGGCATCCGTTAGGTTGGAAACTCTTTAAAAACAGCCTGACAGCGTCGAAAAATTATCAAACCGCAGCTTGTTCCATTCGAATGAACACACCAGTGATTTCGGTGGTGCCCAAGGAATTCAGTTTAGTTCAAAAACAAATCATAACCATGAAGTTCTTCATTGCTACCGCATGTGTCCTGCTTTTGGCATCGGGCATCTCGGCCGATCCTGTCAAGGCCGCCACCGAGGAACAGTCCGGTGCATTTGCCAAATGCCTGGAGGCTGATTCAATCTCGTGTCTTCAGCTAACGGTACGGATTAAACACAAAACCAAGGATTAACTAATTATATATTAAAGAACACTAAAGAACACAATTTTTTTCTGGCACCGTGAAAGTGAAACTATAAAAGAAAGAGAAAAAAAAAAAACAAAATAGAATCACCCATGAAATAAAAATTAATCATCAGGAGCCACACTAATGTAGCCCTGAGACAGTGAAAGTCTCTAGTGATAATTTAAATATGGAAGATGAAACAAATTTCATGGGGATGCGAAAGTGAAAGTGCCAAAATATTTATACAATGAATATTAATTAATTGTGTAAATCAAATATGACCGTTCGGAATATACAACCTAAACCTAAATAAGCTAATTTGTGAACCCAATTCTTTTCGTGTCTTCCCTCTCTGCAGCTCTTCCGCAAGGCCAAGTCCATCTTTGAAAATCCACAAATCGAACTGTTCGGCGGTGTCTCGTTGGTCAAGGCCAATGAAGGACGTCAGGCAAATCTCTGGACAATGCTATCGCTGTTGAGGCCGCTCCCTCTGTGGAGGCTCGCACCACCGAGATGGGCAACTACTATGGCATGTAATTTCCTGAGCGCTCTTTGAACTTCAACTTCGCCAATGCCGCTCGCAGCGTTGCCCGTGCCATTCCCGATGACATCAAGGCCGATCTCCGTGAATTGGTTGTCGAGTCCCGTACCCGCAAGAAGAAGCTCTTGAAGAAGTTCCTCCCCATCCTGTTGGGCGTTGGTGCTAGATTGCTGTCCTCGGCGTTGGTTCCATCTTCGGTCTGCTCTTCTTGGCCAAGAAGGCTTTGGTTGTCTCCGTGATTGCCTTCTTCCTCGCTTTGGCTGCCGGTGCATCAAGTGGTCTGAGCCGTCTGGGCGGTTCCGGCGGCTCTGGCGGTGGTCTGCTCGGCGGTCTCGGCGGTCTTTTCGGTGGAAAGAACGCTGGCTCCTCCTCTGCTAGCTCTGGTGGCTGGTCATCCGGGTGTGGCAGCTTCCGGCTGGGATACCCATGGTGCCTACAGCTCACCTGTGGCCCAGACTATTGCCTACCAGGGATACAAACAGGCCAGACGGTAAGCCATCGGCCTTCCATTCCGCCTCCATATGAAGGACAACAAAGCCTGACAAGGAGAGAGAACATTCGCAAAAACAAAAAAATGATGACCAGTTAATTAATGTCTATATTTATATATATTTATAAATTATTTATTTTAATTTTTTACTTGAACGAGAACGAGATGGGGGCGATGCCGTATGGCATTGCACCCCAGCAAAAAATTGCTTCCAATCAAACAAAAGAAAAACAAACTCTCGGCCCAGAGAGCTAACCGAACACACACCAAAAACCACCTTCTTCTTTCACATCCACCAAAAAAAAAAAACAGTCCACAGCTGCCACAACCAACACAACTCACACACTCTTTATACATACACTCCTTCTATCGCTCATCTATATCTATCTTTCATCTCGCGGCTGCGTCTTTGATTAATGGCCACAAAATGTTTGCAACTAGTCGCGCCCATTAATCAAAAGCCAGCCTCGCCTATCTAACTCTAACTATCTATCTCATCTGTCTATCAATCTAAAACTCTATCTCTATTTCTATATCTACCTCTGTCTATCTATAACTCTGTATCTATATCTAAATCTGTCTCTCTATCTATATGTTTTCTGCTTTACCGAAACACAAAACTCTGAACAAATGCTGCAAAATCAAAGAATCAAATAATAATTCAAATATGAAAACAAAAAAAGAAATAATGTATCCACTCTGTCTATTTTCTTTAATGATTTCTTTTCCGAAAAACACAAAACTTTTCCTTTTCAATTTGCATACGCACCTTCTGCATCATCTTCATCACAGCACTCGACACAATCAACAGCGTCATTATAGCCATAATCATCATAGTCATCTTCAGGCAACATCACTCATACGCCTCATTGTCTGTGTCTAGCAATTTGCATTTGTGTGGCTGAACTTTCGTTTCATTTCTCAGTCCATTCTTTGTTATCAGCCAAAATCGAAGACACAAAATGTTTTCTTTTATTTTTCTTCTCTTAAACAAAAATTTCACCCACTTATTTCATCTCTTTTTCGTCTTCATTTTTCTACCATTTTTTTGGTTAATCTTCTTCATTTTCACTGCACTTTCTTCTTGTTTGTTCGCTAGCTGTCTGTCGCTCTCTTAGCCAGAATATAACAAAAGCAATTTGCTAAAAAATAAAATAAACATTTAGCTACGCGTATTTTGGCTTATTCACAGGGAGGCTAACGGGCACATGGGTACACACACACAGGCAAGGGCTAGGGCAACAACAATGGACATTATGAAAAATATATATATATATATATATATTCTGCACCTGCCACCAAAAAACTCAAAATTAAAGAAAGTTCGAGACGATGTTGATGTCGCACCTGAAGACCTGGCAATTGAGCCTAAAAAATAACATTGATGGTGTCACGCCTCAAAAGCCAATTGCCATTGTCCAGGCAATAACATTTCGAGCCAGTTAACAAAGTCATACCCAAGTGTCAATCAAATTCGTGAAATGAATGAAATGCAGTTGTTGTTGTGTTTTTGTTGTTTGTCGATGACGAAAAATGAAAGTGACAGGAATTCTGGCCCATTTCTTTCTTTCCCAAAAGTGATATAACATGATTTAGCTTGTTCATTGTCAGAATCGGTTTCGATATTGAACTCTTAACTGCATTCAGCTTTCATTACTTTACTCATCAACAAATCAGACACACACAGTTTAACTCTTAAAGCAATTACTAACAAATTACTTAACTTGGATTTGTTGAGTTTAATCCTTGTTTTGTTTATATACGGATACATTATTTCTTGCGTACAATTTATATAAATTTAAGACCCAGCTGAAGCAACACATTTGTAAGCCATTTTGACATTGAATTATTAAGGCAATCCTTAAAGTATGCTCTTTAATTTTGTTAATTTTCCAAAGTCGTAGCAAAGCTTTGCCGTGTTTCGAAACTCGGCATAATAGCTTAATGTTTGAAGCACAAAATGTTATTACCAACTTTCTAAGCTTAGCTTTAAGTAAGCCAAGTTAACTTAAGTAAATTTTAAAGCCACGTTTAAAAGGTGGCAATGCTTTCTTTTTCAAACTCATATTGCATACTTTTTAACTCTGTGAAAATTGATGCAAAGTCTGGAAAAGGCTTTAAGCATCAGTTAAACTTGACAATTTTTCAGTCAAATACTTGGATTTAGTAAGTATCTAAATAATATCTATAGAATTTGTATCTTAATTGGCCCTAGTTAAGTAAAATTCCCACTTCGGGGTTTTTTTTTAAAAGTTAACAAATTAACTTTTATAATAATTTACTATTTTTATAAAATTTCAATAATTGTTAAATAAAATTCATATGTGTAATATACATATTTTACTCTTCTCTAGATTAAATTCAAACTTAAATGTGAAAACAAAATTTAAATTAAAAGGGTTGGCAATTATTTTAGATGTCAACAAAGTTTAGTGTGCATAAGGGCCGGATTTTATTTTTAAATAATATATGTACATATGTATATAGAGGTAAGTTTTTACATCATGTGCCCAGGCCTTTTATGGTAGCCACTCGGCAATGGTTAGGCCTGGGTCTGGTCCAATCCTACATGCATATATGGTTGAAATGGCGGTTTCTGTTTGGTCCAACCTGGGACCCGCGTCATGCGCTTTTCCGGTTTGCGGTCTTCACTTGGTGGTCTCGGACAGTTGGCTGGGTCAATGCACACTTTACGGATTTGAAACGTTGCCCATTTACCTCTACACACATGGAGCAAGTGAAGATAGAGACAGATAGAGAGGGAAAGAGAGCGATGGAGAGAGGGAGAGTTTTGCGGCATGTGTGAAAGTGTTGCAATATATTGTATATTGTCGGTTCATAATTCAATATGGCCAAAACATGTTGGTCAGTCTTGACATTGAATAATACAATCACTAATGCGGCACAAAATGAAATCGAATGGATCTGGGCCTGGGCCAAAAGTAGTAAAAGTGTAATTTTCAATTGGCATTTATAACTTTTCACACAGTGCTAAGTATCAGCTGGTGCGGCAACGGCAAAGGCAAAGGCAATGGCAATGGAATCGGAATCGGCAGATGTGTGAAAGTTGTCAGTTTGCAACTTTTATTGTCAACATATTAACAAACAAGGTAACCAAACAGCGAACAAACGAACGGTCCAACAAAATTACTATAGCAAATGATGAAGATGTTGTTGATAATAATGATGATGATGTTGATGATGATGATGACGATGACGACGATAGCCAGTTCGGTGAATGATATTACAAAGCCATCATGGATGAAAGAGACCGTTTCGAGAGCTGCTTTTGTCCAACAAAAGAACAAAATGTTGACAATAACGAAAGTGAAAACTGAGCAATTAAAAGCAGAGCAAGCAGGCAGGCAGACAGACAGGCAGGCGGGCACTCTCTGCCACGCCCTTAAGCTTTCGTTTTTTCATTTTTTGCTTGTTTCTTTGCTTTTTATTTCTTATTCTCTTTCCACTTACATATTTATTTTCGATGAATTTTTAGCGATTCATATAAATGGTATTTTTTGCCAGCATTGGCGATTACACAATTTGGGGCGTGGCTGTCTCTAAGGCGCAAGATATTTGCATTTCACGATTTTATCTTGTCCAATGCTTTAAGAAGATAAAACCGAAATAAAAAACCCAAATCACAATATTTTTTTGGGAGGTGGAGAAATGAAAGAAGTAAAACCAAAATCTGATATTCAAGTGGAAACTCTCACTTTTACGATTATTTTTCTTACGGCTTTCGGTCGGCATCATCATCATGATGCTGATGATGATTGTGGTTGACTCTCTATCCATTGTTATATTGTCTTTTCTGTCTCATTATGATTAGACTTTCTGTGTGTGTGTGTGTGTGTGTGTGTGGCTACAAAACTAGAAAACCTTAGAGCAGCAGTCGCAACATAAATAAAAGTCTATTTTATGCTCACTTTTTGTTACTGATTGACTTGAATCGTCATTGGATTCGTGCCACGAAAGCTAAAGTTGTCATTTATTGCATGTGTTGCTGTGATTTGGAGCAACACTAAATATCTCAATTAGAAGTTATTGTCGGTACCTCAGTAGTTTGCTGGGCCTTTCTCTAACTCTCATGTCGAAAATCGACACAATTCTCTAGCGATGCACAGATATATATATATATATAATATGCCTTTCCATCGCTCATCTAGCCATCCATTCATTCATTCATTCAGCAAAAACTGCCTGGCCCAACCCTCTGACAATTAATTAAAGTCAAATTGTTATTTGGCTTTCAGCCATGGCTTTCCTGACGCTAGCCACGCGCTCAAAGTCCAAAGCTGGTTTAGTTTTGTTACCTTTCGTCGTCGTTGTTGTTGTTGTTGTTGCACTTCAGTCCGTTCGATATTTGTTGTAATTTCTATCATTTCTAAGGCTGCAGTCGGCTGTCGGCCAAAAACAAGTTGCCACAAACCCAACCCCAACCGCAGCATCAGCCGAAAAACATGCCGAAGAAAGTGCCGGGACCTGAGGTACGGAATTGTGGCTCAGCTTTGGCTGGTTGGTTTTTTTCGTTTTTTTCTGTGTTTTTTAATGCCGGCCATATCCGTTTTTGGTTCGATTTATGCCTTTTGATAAAGCAAACAAACACAATCAAGTGACAGACACAAAACGAGCCGGCCCGGCTTGGACTGGCCCAACCTCACGTGTTTGGGGGGCTTGAGAGGCGTCGTCGATTCATTGAGTTACATCGATATCGGTGAAGAGTCAAGCATCGAATCAATTTATATATCTCTAGTGTGACTGTGTTGGTATGTGTCTGTGCGATTGGGCAGCTGCTATGGCCGTAGGTGAGGCGAAAAATAAAACGGAAAGATTAAATAAAAAAAACAAAAACAAAAGTAAGAAAAAGTTTCACTTTCTCATTGGCTTACCGTTACTTATAAATATGGAAGCTATCGGCCAGAGTAAAGTTATTGCTCTTTTGGCCTAAGGATGAAAGACAACACGGTCCGGGACAGGGACAGAGAAAAGGAAGCACTGTTCAACCGGTTGAAACCAACTCGATAAAATGAAGGAGACCCACGGGCAGAAGAAAATTGAACATCTGCCATTATTGATGATACAACTGATGCAAAAAGTCATTATCAAAATTACAAGAAACAAAAAAAAAAGGCAAATCAATGTCGTTACTTAATGCCTATATCCATACGTTATTGATTATATTTGATGATCCATGAATTTAGAGACAGATTATTAAAGGTTTAACAAATACGACACATATATATGTATATTAGATGTAGGTACAACTTTTATGTTTTCTTCTTCATTTTATTAGATAAGTTAAAATACTACAATATACAAAAAATTTAAAGGTTTTCAACACCTTTGCATAAAGGTGAGCTTGGTTGCGGGTTGTGAACTTTAAATTAAAAGCGTTCAATCATAATTAAAGAGAAAAATTGAAAACTTAAAAAGTTAATTAAACAAATATTTATCAAAATTTAAATAAAAAGTAGTAGTCTGAATAAACAGAACCCCATGACCAGTTAAAATGATTACAAAGGAAAACAAAAAAAAACATTAATAAAAATACTGCATGAAAATAAACCAACAAAAAGTGCGCAATTGTTGTTAATGCTGTTGGTTGGCAAAAAAATAAAAATAAAGAAGGAATATTTTTTTTTGCAGCATTCACCCGTATGGCAAATAGTTTGCTTTTCGTTTAATTAACTTTGTAATACAGTTCCATCAACAATACAGACCAGTAATTTAGGCTAAGTAACTTTTGTATTATGCATTTTCGTTAGTCAAACTCATTCTCGCTAATTGCACAGAGTGTATGCACATTGCGCATACGCCCTGGTCATCGATGCAATTAGGTGAGATTAGCATTTGCAGTGGATGCAATCAACTGAAATTCAAGCGGGTCTATAATGGCAGCTGATGCTGGAGTCCCATGCAAAAAGACACTTTGGATTTGACATTGACAGAGAGAAAGAAAGAGAAAGAGATAGAGAGCTCTTCATGTGGTTTCTGCAGTTCGAATGCAGTTGGATTGTATTTTTGGTAATGAGTAATGATTTATGACCTAAACACACACACACAGAATTGTAATGAATGGGACTGAATGAGGTGTGAAATTTTCGTTTGCCATTGTAATTATAATCCAGTAATAGCCCTGTATGATTATGTTGATGAAGATAATGATGATGGCCACTTCATCATGACAAGTGCCGCATAACATGGAACCTTTTACCAACAATATCTTTCGGCATACTAATTACATATGGCCATAACAATGAGAGGCAAATAACACATTCACATTGTTCTGCCCATTGACCAGCAGTTGGGCCGCTCTAATGGGCGGCTTTTTGGTGCTTTAGTGTTTTGGATTTACTGTTGTTGTTGTTGTTGTTATTGCTGTTGTATTTTTTGAAGAGGCAGGTTGCAAGTTCAATTCGCATTCGCACACACACACACACACACACACACACACACACACACACACACACACACATACACACATATATGTATATACAGTCATATAGATACCAAAACTTTCACTGAAGTTGATTTTTGCTCCTGTCAAAGTATGCACATTTCATTATTAACATCCTCATCATGTCCAATGCTGGTCATAAGCCGTACAATCGTGACGAAAACCCATCAAATGCCGGCTTAGACTGTAGTCTGGACATTGACACTTGCCTTTGAAGTAAACATACAGAGAGTACTTTCATTTGCCAAATAATGTACATATGTATATGTTGTGGTGTGTGTGTGTGTTTGTGTGACACATGTTGGGTGGCAGCACTTCACAACTGTTTATGGTAAATAGAGATAAAGCGACTGTGTTTGAGTGACTAGATGATGACTGGATCGGCTGGCAAAGTGCCTGCCTTGGTATGTTAACGGTCCATTGGCCACCAAACGGTCTTAATTATAATTTTAAATTGACCGTCTCGCACTTGTGCGCCTAAATCAAACGGGCAGCATGCTCCAGTTATGGTCGCAGGCCAACCGGAAATACCGTTTTATCAATCACTCAAAGTTGTTTCAAGTGGTGGCCATTGATTAGACAAAACTGAAGAGAACGTCATCATAAGGCTTGTCATCATCATCATCATCGACATCGACATCGACATCAACATCATTATTATCATCATCTTATGATGATGACGATTGCGGCTATTCCTTTGGAAGCTTTTTGACCGAAATACCATCGAAAGCAAAAGAAAGAAAGTTTCTCAATGCCGACACTCACACAAAAACAGATATCTCTTGGTCTTTTTATTCACTTGCCAGTATTTCCTCCACATTCATTGCGAACCAGTTGCTTATGCGCCTTTTTATTTAGCTTAATTTAATTAACAGCGTCGTTTTAAGCAACAATAAAAAGCAAAAAAACGAACCGAAACACAAAAGGCAAAAAAACAATAGCTTAAAGAAAACAACAAGAATGATGACAATCATCATCACCATCATCATCATCATGATCTTTTTACAAACTGAGCTGGTCAAAAATTTCACTTTAAAGAATGCAATGAACGACTAGCCGATCGGTATCCACATCTACATCAGCATCAGTATCCGGTGTCCGCAAAGGTTGCTTGCCTGCTCTGCTCTGCTCTGGCCTGGCCATATGAATTGCCATAAAATTTTAGCAAATAACTGCACTACGAGTGTCGTAAAAGTTTTTCACGCATTATATAACAACATAACAACAAATATATATATATATATATAAAGGTTTAAACTTATATGTATAGATTTATATATGTACAAGAAGAAGAAAAAAAGAAATGTCGGCGGCATTTGCCTTTTTCCTCTCATGCCTCATGTTGCGCCATCATTTGTTTACACTTGGCCATCAATTATTTAATATGAACAGCGTTTAATGTCGGCAAATTACATAAAGAAAACGCTACTAATAAATTATTAAATAAATGTTGCAATAAATAATAATAAAATGAGCAACCACGAAGGTGTCATACACTTTTCTGTTCATGATACTAAAGTTGATACAGTTACAGAACAATAAATAATATAAACATTTATCATATTTAAATGTTGAATGATTTAAGACAAATTATAATTTGCGAAAATGTTTAAACAATACTCTAATGTTTTATTGGTACGACACACTTTCTATGCTAGTCAATGTACCCCATTATCTAGACACTGTCTTTCGGCCATATCCGTGCGTTGTTTTTAGCGCTTTGTCGCAATATGTCGAGACTTGGCTTTAATTTTTGATTATGTCTGTTGAATTAGATAATTTTTTTGTTTTTGGAATATGAACCACATAGTGAAATGGAAATGTAGATGCATATTAGCGCTCTCTTGTTGGAACGTCATGGAAAGTGAAAGTGATGCTGTTGAGATTCCGAATCCCCCTGTTTTTTTTTGGATTCGTGCATTTATAATTTGTATACTCAAATCATCAAATGGTTGCCAGGCGTGCTAAAAACGCTTCAACTTTATGCTAATAGGCGTGCCAGGGGTTTAAGCCCCTCAAATTATTACAAACAAAACTGCTAATTTGTGTGGGTATAAATCTGTGTCCACAACTGTCTATCTGTATGTATGTGTGTTTTGGTTTGCGTGGGGATCCAACTTTGACCTTTTTCAGGTGGTTTTTTGAATCTGCTGTAAAATGTGTCAGTTCCCAAGCAACAACAAGAAGACAAAAAGTAAAAACCGTCTTTAAGCCCCAATTAGATGAATTTCCAGCTGACCATAAAAGTGGTCATAAGTAAGTAAGAGTGAGCTTGCATTTGTTTTGTTACCCATATCATTATACATATATACTTGAGAAATGCAGCATTATGACTAGCCATAAACTGAATGTCATATTGAGCGTAGGGAAAGCCCTTAAAAACACTCTAGTGCTTGATCTAATTACGATTTACTCAATTATGGGAAATGTGAGCTCATTTTCCATTAACTTGAGTCCGAAAGAATAGAGCGAACAAAAGAATTAGAATTAGTAGTGTTAAAAAAGTTTCCTTTGCGACAAAGTCATTTCATTTAAGTACTTATTTTTAATTTAAATAGTTTCTGCAATTGTTACCGACTACACAAAGGATCTTGATTTAAAGAAATATCTCTTTTTTATCAGAATAATATAGAGAGTATAGACAGCTCTAAACTAATTGAAAGGTTGATAATTTTTCGTAGTATGACTTAATATCGAAGCAAAATTATTTGATTCAAATAAATTTCCAATAATGATCTTTGCTAAACAAAAATTTACTTTATTTTCCTGTAAGCAAATCATTTAATTGAAAAGTATCTAATAAAAAGTTTTACTCTTATTGTGAAAATCTTAAAGACTCAAAGTTATTATTATAGAAGAGTATTTAGTTATATACTTTAATGTATTAGAAATTCAACTTTCTGCATATCATTTGTAGCTGACGCCCACCTGAAAATCAGGGCCAAGACGTACTCATGTAAGTCACATGAAAATGAAGCTATTAAGTGGCAGTTGCAGTTTGTTTTGCAGTTTCACCCTTAATACTATGAGCAGCATTATCATCTGTCTGTTTGGCTGGAATCATAGGCCAAGTCAAAGCATTCATTATTTATTATTTACTCTTTCTTGCTTGCTGTGTTTATCTCTCTCCCTCTCTCTCTCTCTGTCTCTGTCTGTCTGACTGTTTGCTAGTGTGCGTCAACACCCACTCAAAAGGGAAATGGCAATGGGTAGTGCATCTCATAGTGCTAGGTCCGGCACTAACTCACTTCATCATTCAACTATCTATCCATCCATCCATCCGTCTAACCATTCGTCCAACCATTCGTCCATTCATTCATTCATTCATGCAGTTTGTTAGTTTGCATTTTGATGTTGCAAAGTTTCACGCGCCTCACGGTTGGTCGTCGCAAAGGCAGTGAATGTTGAGACGACGAAAAAGGAAAATTAATGTTGAACTTTCTTTTTTTGTATGCAGCAGCAGCAGCAGCAGCAGCCCCAGCAGTCTAGCAGCCACAGAAACCACCGCTACAACAATGATATAAATAATATATATACCTATGTATATAGTATACTCAACTCGGCAAGTGTTGCTGTTGTTATGAATATATCCACACATTTTGTCTTTTATGGTCTGGCAGCTAAAACTTGTTGAACTGTTATGAATTTTACTTTTAATTTTCAAAAAGAAAAACAACAGAAAAAGAAAAACCTGTTGATGTGGCCAAGCCAAGACACAACAATAGAACAAAAAGCGGTTCACAGGCAAACCGTTGCACTCTTAACTGTCTGTGTGTGTGTGTGTGTGTGTGTGTTGCTGCTGCTCGGGGTCTGCGGGCCAATGATGATGCAGTGAAAGTGTCGTTTCTTATGTTTCTGCACAGGGTGAGGGACTGAACGAGAGAGAAAGAGCAGGAGCAAAATGAAAGAAAAAATATCAAAGAAGCTAACTTCGGCTATGCCGAAGTTTATATACCCTTGCAGTATACTTGGCAATAATATTTTTCCTTTTTGAAATTTCTTTCCCTGCAACTCAATTCATCAATACACAAACAAAATATTATTTCTCTTTTTACCACAAGTTTTTCTTCTTTCATCATTTTCTAAGCAAAGCACGGCACACAGTGGTTCGATCCCAAAGATTTTCATACTTTATCTCACCGGGTAAAAAAAAGCTCCCAAAAAAATTTCATCCCGATAGCTCTTAAGATGGCTGAGTAAAACGCGTACGCACCGACGGACAGACGGACAGACGGTCAGACGGACAGACGGACATGGCTATATCGACTTAGCTTCTCATGCTGATCAAGAATATATATACTTTATGGGGTCGGAAACGTCTCCTTCTGTGCGTTACAAACATCTGACCAATTTTATAATACCCTCTGCAAGGGTATAAAAAAGTTAATTAAATGTCAAATAATTCAGCCGCTTTGGCAGATTTGCATCCCTACCCACTTCCATTTGTGTCTGTACACACACATACACACACACACACACACACACATAGATTTATATAAATTATTGTATATATGGGTGTACCTGCTGCCTGCCTGGACTCACGCAACGCGTCAGTTCAGCAATCTGCCAATCCCAGCGGGAGGCGGCATCACTTGCCAGTTGCCCAATTGCATTTGAAATTCGCTTTCACTGAGTACTGAGGAGGCTGAGATTTTGTTTTTTTTTTTGTTTGATTTTCAATTCATTTTCAACTGGAGATAAAACCCGATGCTATGCTCCTGCTGCCGATCTGGATATTAGTTTTCACACAGTCTAGAGTTGTTGCCGCGCTCAATTTTATTGCATTTTCACACATTTATAACATTTTAATTAACTGAGAAAATGCAGGAGCGGATTCTGAGGTTAATTAAAGATTGCTGGAAAATATATGTATTTTTGAAACTTCTCTTTACATTTTACATACTTCCGTAATGTCTTTGATTAAATCCATCAATTTCTATGGCCCCATGAGTTGTCGGACCTGTGTTTTTGTTTTTCTTTGCAACGCTTTCTTGCCACATGTTGACGGGGGCATTTGTTTTATATCCTGCTCGCGGTCATTTGCACACTTTTCGCATAAGCAGGCTTAATTTGAAACACACAACAGCTAAAATAAATGTGAAAAACTTTCATTTATATGGCCCGTTGCTCCTGGATGGCCATCTATTTGCTCACTTTTACTTGTCACATCCAGCTTCACCTTGGCTTAGCTTTGGCTTGGCTACTGGTGTTTGTCCATTGACTTTCAGCACATTTGCCAAAGTTAATGTCAACGCCAAACCTCACCGTTAGTGCGCCAACAACAACAACAACAACATCAACATCAAAGTCAAAGTCAATAAGTCAGTGGGCTGTTTATTTTAACCATTTCATATTTGACAACGCATAAAAATTTGCACATTAATTTCGTATGCAACAAGAGACTATGGATGTGTGTGTGTGTGTGTGGAGAGCACCCTGCAGTACGCGTCTGCGGAGACTCTCCGTCGAGTTTGCGGGGACATGTCCGCTGTCTTGGGGGACATAGCGGCGACACGCTCATTTAAGTTGCGGCGACATTTAACATTAGATGACCTAGCAATAAGGACAATCGGGACAACTGAGCGACAAAGTCGACGGTATGTCCGCGGATGGTTTTTCGAAAATGTTTTGAAGGACATTTGCAAAGAAATTTCCTCTGAACGTCGACGGTATGTCGGCAGGTCTTCTTTGCGTTCGTGTCATAGGACGTTCCAGCGACATTTGCTTTGAATGTCGACCGTTGATCGATGGATTTTCTTTGCATGCGCGTCAGAGGACGTTCCATCGACAATTGCGTTGAATGTCGATAGTGTTGTCCATACAAAATAAAAAACAAATACAAATGTTCTTTTGATTAATTTATTCATTTATTAAATTTTTATTTCACAGCAATTTATTATATTATATTTTTTATTTATATTTATTTATATATTTATTCTTATTATACCCTTGCAAAAAGGGTATATTAATTTTGGTCAAAAGTGTGCAACGCATAGAAGGAAGCATCTCCGACCATATAAAGTATATATATTCTTGATCAGCATGACGAGACGAGTTCAAATCGCCATGTCCGTCCGTCTGTCTGTCCGTCCGTCCGTCCGTCCGTCCTTTTGGATCAACGCAAACTCCTCCTAGACCGTAAGAGCTACAGAGCTGAAATTTTGCATGTAGGCTTGTATATACTGCAGGCGTTGTATATCTTGAATTCAGCCGGATCGGATCACTATATCATATAGCTCCCATACAAATGGCAAAGTCACGAACAGTGACTTTTCTTAATAACTTCGTTATTTTCTGAGCTTTTATCGTGAAATTTAATATTGTTAAGTTAATTACATATATAAACGACTATGCCAAATTTGATCAAGATCGGGTTACTATATCATATAGCTCCCATAGGAACGAACTTTCGAAAACAGTGACTTTTGTCAATAACTTCGTTACTTTTGACGCGATTGCTTTTAAATTAAACATTTGTTAGTTTAATATATCTGTTAATGACTGTGCCAAATTTGATAAGGATCGGGTAACTATATCATATAGCTCCCATAGGAACGATCGGTGGAAAACAGTGACTTTGATCAATATCTCCGTTATTTCCTATGCCGTTCTTTTGCAAACATTAGCCTTTTTAGCTTAAACGTTTTTCCACTTTGATGGCTATAGGTAAGGAAAGAGTTACAAAAAACATTGCAAGGGTATACAAACTTTGACGCGGTCGAAGTTACCCCCGGCCCTCTGGTTTCACTTATCGATAACACCAGGGGTAGAGCATAACGTCGCTTACCCAGGGCTGAATCAGTATGTTAATGCACTGTCTGGTGACACAAGGATTTTTTTCTTCTTATTGCCCAATGGTAGGCAGGATCGCCATGAAGTAGGCGAAGGCAAGGTTTGACTTGAAGTAAATAATTGGGGCCGCAAGCCCGGTATTTATAGGGGAACATTTACATTGGTCTTATGGCTAGTGTCCTTAACGGTACTTAAAGCTAGACATTATGCTTAAGTTCTAATTACTTATAATCTATCCCTAAAAGTATGTGGCCTAATCCTATCCCTAAAAGTATACTACAGTCAGCATCTTAATCATCAGCCAGTCAAAAGAAAGAAAGTCTCATGTCAATGAGAGAGTGTTTTGCCCATTTCTCTAAATGAAAATGTCAAATGATTTGTCAAACGTGTTATTGGCCAGGCGAAGTCTGGAAAAGGAAGCCACTTTAATGGGTGCTGGGCCTACAATCGAATGATTTGTCCAACGTGTTATTGGCCAGGCGAAGTCTGGAAAAGGGAGCCACTTTAATGGGTGCTGGAGCCTACAATCGAAATGAACAATTTGAACTCACTTGGAGCCGCAATGGCGGCAACTTCTGCGTAACAAAATGAGATAGAGTAATGCGTAACAAATTACGAAACTGAAAGAAAAATAAAAATTAAATAAAACTAAAAATTTTAAAAATCAAATTGCGCGCATGCGTGAAAAACTGCAGAAGGCGATTCGCTGAGGCAACATACTCGTAGATAGCACCTCGAATGGATTGAGACCAAGACCACTTTGGCACTTTAACAATAGATAACGCCATGCCTCGCCATGACAGAATCAATAAAATATAACATATTATTTTATAAAGATTGTTGAGCATCGTTAGGTCTTTGGCTACTTGGCTTTCGTCAATAGTAGACATAAATCATGGGCCAGTTTTCGAAAAACAAAAAAAAAAACAAACGGCCGGCAACCTTCAAATGGTGCTCACAATTATGTAGAACATGACATGAAACAATAGCCAAATCCCAGCCATACCCCCATCTAATGACATGCATTTAGGCAATGAATCTGCATCCATCCATCCGTCTATCCATCGGTCGATCGATCGATTGCATTTAATTATCATGAAAATTGCTGGTAACATGGCCAACAAATGTTCTCCATATGGCAATGGCAATGGCGAATACAAAAAAAAAAAAGAGTCCAAAAGATTCGCAGTTACCATCAGCAGCAGCAGCAGACTCGTTCGCCATGGGGCGCCTCCTTCAAGTCAAGAGATGGGCTGAGCCAAATTGCTTGGATTATAATTTCAAGCGATTTTACGGAAATTAATTAATAACAAGTGGACTGCTTTGGATACAATTTTGCATATCAATGAAAATGAAAATCAAAACTGATGGCGGTAATTAAACAAACTTTGGAAATAAATAACAAGTTAGATACCTAAAATATACTATAACTATTTCTCTACATATAAGTTTGTATTTTAATTTTATTAATAACTATTTAATATACATATAAGCATTTGATACTCCAAAAATCAGTAGTTACTAGTGCGTTCAGATTTAGCTTACTTCAACACCCAAAAGAAGATTTAAATTATCATTAATAATAATGTGAATACGCATCTGAGCATAACATGCTGAAAAAGGCTTCCTATAAACCATTCCAAGGCCTGAGGATCCATTCAGATTCCGAATGATACTTCTACGCATAAAGTTTTCCACCTCAACTACAGCTAATAGACATTCTAAAGTTTAGGAACTAAAGTTAAAGAACATCCCTAAATAAAATCACTAGCACCTAAAGTTGTAAATTGAAAAATCTCCTTTTAAGGAGGAATATATTAGAAGAGTTTATTATAAGAACCAATATACCCACAATATTATTTTCAAGAAAAGGGTATGGATATATTTTTGCCAAAGCGCAACAAATAGTCTGTTTGTCAGCACTGGCGGCTGAATGAAATAACCTTCCCGCTGCTGCTGCTCCTCCTGCTCGCTGCCCCTTTTGCTGCAGCAGCTGGCGCAGAGCAGCTTTTTGTCTTGCGTCTTCGCGGTTCGAGCGAGCTTTGGGATAACAGGAGCTGAAGAAATGAGCTGTAGCAGACTGTTGTAGAGTAAGCATCTTTTTTGGTGGAGACATTTAATATTACTTATAATGTTAGGTTAGTATTCTTAAATGGTATTGTTTATTATTATTTACCAGGTTTGTGAAGAGTGCCAGTTATTAATTATTTTGATAATAGATAGTGATTTTGAATAATTTTTTAATCGCGACATACCCAAAGAAAAACGTAGAAAAAACAGCAACAACGAAAAATTAATAGTAGTAAGGCCAAATGTGCGAATTATGACGCTTACGGTTAAATTTAAGGTGTGCCTTGTGAATGAGTTTACCAGACTTAGTACAAACTGTCACTTTTATATTTTCCTGCACTTCTTCTTTACTGTATAACTTCTTTTCCTTACCCTTGATCTGCTTATTTTTAACAAAGACTATTTCCCCTTCGGCGTACTGAACTTGTCCTTGTACTTTTTAACTTGTCTATCAATGGCAAGTTCTTGTCGACGTTCGATCAGCCCCCTGATGTTTCGCGTTTGAAATTTGTTAGCCCTTGATAATTTATTCGGGAATCCCTGTCAAGAAAAATGTCAATCGGTTTTCGTTTCGTCACTGAGTGGACTGAGTTATTATACCTATCAACTGACATAGGGCACGAGTTCAGTTACCTTAAGTAACGGAAACTCTATTTTTAAACACCTGTAGATTTCTAAGAATGTTGAATGAAATCTTTCTATTTGACCGTTTACTTCGCTTCGCTGCGTTGGGGTGTGGTATACCTCTATTTCCAATGATCTTAGGTAATTATGAACTGTTGGACAAAGGAGGCCCTTCTCATTGTCCATCACAAGAATTTTAGGTGTCGTGAAATAGTGAAGCACTTCTGCTAATTTTTCACGTAGTTTGAGAGCCGATTTAGATTCTAGAGGGAAAAGCTTGGCGAATTTGAAAAATTTGTCTATACAGCTAAGAAACTTGTGCTTTTCTAACATGAAGACGTCCACGTGTAGAATTCGCACGGATAGTTCGGTACAGGGTTTGGCTGTAGAAGAGGCTTATTAGGGTGTCTGTCATATTTGAGTGCCTTGCAGATCTGACAAGTTGCCGTAAACGCTTTTATTTTGTTTGCCATTTTTGTGAAATAACATCGTTCTAACAGCTGACGTCTGACCTCTTCGGGATTTCTAAGGGCTCTGCGATGTTCGTTATCAATTGCTTCGAATATCTCGTCTTCTCCTACTAATCAGTTACCAGTCTTTGTGTGACCCTGAGCTTGTAGAACCTAAAGAAATCTAGGTAACATGTTTGTAGGAGCTGTAAATGGCTTTCAGGTATTTTTATTCCATTAATTACAGATGGATTGATGTAAGTCTTTAGCAAACTATTTATCTCTGAAGTGGTCAATGTTTTCAATGGAGGACCGGGCTGCCTTGCCCGGTTTATAGATCAGCTCATGATTATATTCTTGAATTTTCGCCTTCCAACGTTTCAACTTTGCATTGAAGTTCCTATTGCTCATGGCATACGTAAGCGGCTGGTGGTCCATATAGATTTTTATGCAACCAGCCCCATATAGAATCGTTCGTAGGTTGTCCAGAGCCCAAACAATGGCTAACATCTCCTTTTCAATGGTGGCGTAATATTCTTCAGTTTTGTCAAGCGATCTTGAGATGTATGCTATAGGACGATGCTATAGGACGAAGGGTCTTAAGGACTTTAAACGCTTCTAGTTCCAGTGAACCAAGCTCAATGGAAACTTTCTTGGATTGTGAGGCCTTGGTTTGTGCGTTTTTTCCTCTGGTGAGATTTGTTAGGGGCTTGGCAATTTTCGCATAATCTTTGATGAATCTTCTGTAATATGATGTCATGCCTAAAAAGGATTTGAGCTGTTTCAGATTTGTGGGAGGCGGTATTTTTAACATTCTCTCTACTTTTTTCCTATCTACATTAATCTCTTGAGATGTGACAATATAGCCCAGAAATTAAACACTGGTTTTCAGGAAGTGTGACTTCTCCAAATTTACTTGTAGGGTTGCTTCACGAAGCCTTGAAAATATTGCCCTGAGGTTGTGCCAATGTTCTTCATAAGTAGCACTGAAAACAATTATGTCATCAATGTAAATATAACAAATTTTTCCTTTTGGGTATTAGTCCGAACTGTTGCCACCAGTGGTAACCGGGTCGAATAAAGAAAGGTCCATTGAGGTATTGTGAAATTTTTATGGGTCCATATGCTGATTGTACTAAGAAGGGCTTTTGTAATTGAATAGACATAAGACATGGCATGTGTTGCTCTTGGGGTACGTATGACGTAGCGAAGGAAGGTCGATACATGGGTCGCGGTCGGTAGTAAAGGGTGTTTGTGCGTGTGTGCCAAGTTTCCTTAGAGGCGTATTCTAGGGAGGGATTCCCAGCTGAAATAACAATTTCCAGTTCTAGGGCTATAGAATAAGCTTCTCCTAACGTTTTTGGGTGCTTAACTGTTACCAAAGCCAATAATTGTGGTGAACATCCCCTTACAAATGCACGCAAGGCCCTTTCGCGGTACGAATAAATTAATACTTTAAGAGCTTCTCTAGTGTGATTCTCGCTCTTAAGCTTCTCTATAATAAGTGAAAGATGCTTGTTGATCTGGGAGTAAAATGCTTCTAGGGTCGAGTTATTTCGGACTATCACACTCATTTGGTATTCCAAAGTTCCTAGGTCTCGTTTGTCTTTATGGAAAATATAGTCTTGATTGTTATATATATATACTCAACACAAATGCAAAATAATAAGAAACTTTGAATTTAGTTTTCACAATCAATTTATTTTGAAGAACCACACGCACTCGCAGTCAGATCATAACTAAACTCTCAAACGTATACTGATGCTCACGAGCGATAAAATAGAAAAGAGAGCATTTTCGGTAAAGTCCCGTTTTGCTTGTACATATGTATATACTTTTTAACACGCCACCTCAAAACATAATTCATTTTCAATTAACAAAAACATAAAGAAATTAATATAATAATTCAGCTTTTAAAATTAATATCATAGTTCAATTTTCAATTTCAAAAAGTTTTTTTAATATCATAATTCATTTTTTTTTTTTTATTAGTTTCAAAAAGTTTTTAGATTAAGTTTAAATTGTAAGAAGAAATAAAATTGTCCTTCTTTTAGTTTAATCAGGCTTGTTATGAATAAATTGTCTCATTAATTTATTCCGTCAACCCTGCTGCTGGTAACGGTTTCGTCATTATATCGGCCAATTGAGAATCTGTTGGAATACACTTAATACAAATTAGTTTCTTCTGAATTTGTTCTCTAGTAAAATGGTATTTAATATCTATGTGCTTTGTTCTCTTGTGGCAAGTAGGATTATTGGCAATACTAATGCAACCTTGGTTGTCTTCAAATATATCTATTGGACCATTTAATTCTAGTTTAACTTCATTTATTAATGACTTAAGCCATAATGCTTCTCTGACACCTTCAAATAGAGCCATGTATTCCGCTTCAGTTGACGAAGCAGCAACGGAATTTTGTTTCATGGTACTCCATGAAATTAAACAATTTTCAAACATTTTAAATACGAATCCAGTAGTGCTTTTTCTGTCAGTCTCGTTTCCAGCCCAATCAGAATCAACATATCCCATCAGAATACTATTATTATTTATATTTTTATGAAATGTCAATTTCAAATTAATAGAGCCTTTCAGGTACCTTAAGAGACGTTTAAGACATTGCCAGAGTTCCTTATTGTTGTTATTTGTATATCGACTTAAAATGCTTATCGATGTACTCAAGTCGGGATGTGTGCATAACATAACGTACATTAAATAACCAATCAAGTTTCTACAAGGTGCATCATATGATTCTTCTGATTGTAATGCCTCATAGTTTAGTTTGCTTGGGAGAGGTGTCCTAATCTTCCATGTTAAATTTTGTTTTTTACATTGCTAATATATGCTGACTGACTGAGACATAACTGATCGTTCTTCCTGTCAATTTTTATACCAATAAAGAAACGAATTTCCTGTAAGTCAGTCATTTGAAATTTATTTTGTAGGTAAGATTTAAATTTAGACATTGTACAAGATTTATTTGTAGCAATTACTACATCATCGACATATAGAAGAATATAATATTTTTAGGAATATCTCCGTTATCTAAAATATATATACAATACTCAGCTCCTAAATTTTCAAAACGAGCCTCCTTTAATACCGACTCAAAAACTTCAAACCAACATTTTTCAGCTTGCTTAAGGCCATAAATTGCTTTATTGAGTTTACATACTTTATCCTCATCTCCATGGACTAAGCCTTTTGGAATCGTCATGTAAATTTCATCTTTTAGAGTTCCGTTTAAAAAAGCAGTTTTTACATCCATGTGATGAATTTGTAGGTTATATTGATTTGAGAGTGCTAAACGAAATCTAAAACTTGAAATTCGTGCAACTGGTGCAAATGTCTCATCATAATCTGTCATATATTCCTGAGTAAAACATCTTGCTACAAGTCTTGCTTTATAACTTTTTAAATTGCCAAACTCATCTTGTTTTTTACTAAACACCCAATTGCAATCAACTATGTTTTACCCGTTAGGCCTTTGCACTAAACACCAAGTATTGGTTTGAAAATGAGAGTTAAGTTCATCTTCAACGGCTTTTTCCCATTGAACTCTGTCTTCACGAAATTTAATTTCGTCATAAGTATTCGGAACATCATTCAAACATATTTGAGCATTCAAAGACATTTTTCTAAAATCGGTATGACAATTTGGGTTTATCTTTAATTCTCTCACTGCGTCTAATTTTCTTTCCAATTGCAACTTCTTTCAATTTATCACCAGTTTCAATAACTGGATCGGCATTCTCGAGACATGTGGAATTTTCTTATGTTGCACATCTAATCCTTTTTGAACAGATCATCATTTTCCACCAATGGAAAACCAACTCTGTAGTGACCAGAATGGGTTATGGTTCATAGTTCTCGCTTAACCTAGTTAACATCTAAAAGTCCCGAGTGTTGGTGGACTTGGTTCTTTTACAAGAACTTCATTTTTAGAAGTAGAGGCACTAAGGTTGGGGATAAGTCTTTATCATGAGCCGGATCCTCCGAAAGCGTTATGCTTCGTTGTGCTCATTAGTTGTTGAATTGACAAAATGATTGAACCACCAGTGTGATCAGGTTCGAGGGTGCGCATTCTTGCTATGCTCGGGTCTAGCTCGTCGGATTGGTCGGGTTCTTTCTCCCCTTTTCACACTCACTATCATTAATAAATTTAATGCGCGTTATGAAAACTAAACTAACTACTAAAAGTTAAAGGTGAAGTTACTATTATTACTATTGCTAAGGTGCCAATTCACCATGACCTAAAGAAAGAAGACAAACATGAATCTAAATAAAGAATGGAGAGAACTTAGATGTGATGAGTCTCTCTTCTTTACCCACCCGACCATGACAACTGTTCTAATTCAAAGGTTGTCCCAAAACAATGTAGTTTTATTTCTTTTATGACATCTTATGAAAGTTCAGCAAGGATACTTGACAGACCATATTATTGTAACTCAATCCATTATTTCGGTTTCGAACATAATTTGGGGTTTTCTTGACTTATTTTCTAACAAGTTTGGCAAAATTTCATATGTTTTTTTGACTTCATTCTTTCAAATCCAAAAGTGACTTAAATTACTAACATCTTAAATATAAAAGAAAGAAAGGATGTGCTAGATCCAACCATATGGAGATATTCCAATATAATTATATATATATAAATTTTAAAGGATTAACACTTTACTCACGACTTTGGCTTACTTCACAGTTTTTCGTTGCAATCGTTGGGCCCAAGATGACGTTGAATTGGCTGTGGTGTGGTTTTTAAAGAAGTTTTAGATTAATTATATAAATTACTAACATCTTAAATATAAAAGAAAGAAAAGGATGTGCTAGATCCAACCATATGGAGATATTCCAAATATAATATATATATATATAAATTTTAAAGGATTAACACTTTACTCACGACTTTGGCTTACTTCACAGTTTTTCGTTGCAATCGTTGGCCCAAGATGACGTTGAATTGGCTGTGGTGTGGTTTTTAAAGAAGTTTTAGATTAATTATATAAATGGCAAAGAAATATACTCCATAGGTTACCATACGCATATCGCTCCATAAGAACAACAATTAAAGTAGGATTCTTAACTAGAGATTACTTAAATACTATAAAAAAACCAGAGGGCCGGGGCTAACTTCGACCGCGTCAAAGTTTGTATACCCTTGCAATTTTTTTGGTAACTCTTTCCTTACCTATAGCCATTAAAGTGGAAAAACGTTTTATCTAAAAAGCTGTTTCCGAAAGAACGGCCTACAATCTTAGCATAGCAAATAACGACGATATTGATCAAAGTCACTGTTTTCCACCGATCGTTCCTATGGGAGCTATATGATATAGTTACCCGATCTTTATCAAATTCGGCACAGACATTAATAGATATATAAAACTAACAAATATTTAATTTGAAAGCAATCACTTTAAAAATAACGAAGTTATTGACAAAAGTCACTGTTTTCGACCGATCGTTCCTATGGGAGCTATAGATATAGTCACCCGATCTTGATCAAATTTGGCATAGTCGTTTATATGTGTAATTAACTCACCAATATTGAATTTCACGACAATAGCTCAGAAAATAACGAAGATATTGAGAAAAGTCACTGTTCGTGACTTTGCCATTTGTATGGGAGCTATATGATATAGTGGTCCGATCAGGCTGAATCCGAGATATACAACGCCTGCAGTATATACAAGCCTTCATGCAAAATTTCAACTCTGTAGCTCTAACGGTCTAGGAGGAGTTTGCGTTGATCCAGACGGACGGACAGACGGACGGACGGACGGACGGACGGACGGACGGACGGACGGACATGGCTATATGAACTCGTCTCGTCATGCTGATCAAGAATATATATACTTTATATGGTCGGAGATGCTTCCTTCTGTGCGTTGCACACTTCTGACCAAAATTAATATACCCTTTTTGCAAGGGTATAAAAGGTTAAAACTCATAATGAGCAAAAAAAATGAACTAAATTTAAATTGTTCGGTTTAAGTCCGTTGCTTAAGGAACGTTAGGCTATGATTGATTCCAATCGAATGACAAAGTGCGAATCTTTATAGATTATGAGAGATACTGACTCAATTTAACACTCTCCTTAACCACCTTGGGGTTTATTTACTTAGGCGATTATTATATTTTTGTTCGGCCTACGAGCGACATGTGCGAGGTAGGGTATTTACGTGATTATATGACAACGAATAATTTTTAGCAGCCTAGACAGCTCCCTCTCAAGACGGTGTATGAGGATTTTATGTTTTTGTCTAATTTACGGCCTTCCTTCAGCGCCTTACGTCACCGTATGTGAACCATGGTGCGTTCGTCGCCCTCAAATTTGGAAGCTTCATCTACGAAATTCCGAGGCCTAGGCTTACTCTTAGCGCTAGTACGGATATTCGGCACCTTGTTACAGCTGGGACTGTGAAACATGAATTTAGTTTACCGGGTCAGGGAATCATAACCTCACATAATTATACAAAAAAAAAATCACCTTTTGACTCTTTCACTTTTAACAAACTAACCGAACGGTTAGGTTTCACACTGTACTGGTCTTCAACTTTTGCACCGATACTGGCTAGATAGCCTGGTAATTAACTTTTTATTTTTTTGGATTGTCCACCACCACGTGGTATTACGACTTGAAATTTCTTTAAGTAAAAATCACTATATAATTTATGCAACTTATCGCTTCGGCAGAATAGAATAAATTGAGCTTAAGCACGCGTCTTATGCCAAAGAATTTGCGGACAGAGCTTTCTAACGGGTCTTTCCCACATGTTGCGACGTGGCGTCTTTTCATTGGGCGATGTGCCTGCATCAGTTAACTGTACTCAAAGCTAAAACTCAACCCTGCAATTAAGTTGACCATGATCGTATCATGTAACCGTTCTGTTATTTGCTCTTTATGAAAGCGCGGTTAATTTAAAAAATACAAATTCTCTTCCTTTTGAAAGTTTAAAATCCGGTCACTACACCACAGATAATGAAGCGAGATCTCTATCACAGCAGCATGATCTGAAAAGACGGGATTTTATCGCTTTTTTCTTGACTTGAATGTCTTTAAGTGAAAAAACTCCTAGGATTTTGCCCGTGGTTGTCTACTAATTCGTAATAAACGGACTACGTTTCTTCTTTACCGTTGCCGGTACAAAAACAGATGCTAATTTCGCAGAAAACTTCTTAGCTGCATTGCTTTGGGTGAAATTCCTGGCATAAACTTGATCACCAACGTTGAGTTGTATATTTCTACTACGTAAATTATATCTTTGTGCGTTTTTCTCGTGTGTGTGATCGATATTTTCTTGAGCTTTTTGTCTGGCTAGTGTAGATAATCAGGGTGATTTAACATAGTATCGTCCTTTAACAAATCTAACTTTCTTAACAGAGTATAGTCGTTACCGTTAAGGATCATATTCTGACCGAATGTAAGAAAATATGGTGAAAACCCGGTGCTTCGATGTACGTTAGCCCGGAGTGCGCCACTAATGGCGTTCAGTTTGTACATCCCAGTTTGGTATGATCTTCGCCGACATAGGCACGAATCGCGGAAGGATAGATCGATTAAGTCTTTCACTGGCATTAGCTTGTGGCGAGTATATAGCCGTAAGCCGATGAGATACACCAAAACTAGTTAAGAAAGCTTCGAAATAACTTGATTTGAATTGGGATCCGTTGTCGGTAAGAATGACTTCGGGCACGCCAAAAGTGTAAAATATGGTTCTTTCCAAAAATTCACAAATCCTTGGCGCAGTAAATTTTTATGGGAATCAAAAATGAAACTTCGTGTTATGGTCGACGATTACGATGAGTCCGATGTTTCCAGTCTTAGTTCTAGGATATGGGCCGAGGAGATCTAAATAAAGTTTTTGAAACGGACGTTCAGAAACTAAAGATTTTCCCATAGGGGGTTTTTAGCACAATATTTGGACTCTTCGTTGAACGACAAATATCACAATTGGAAACATAAGCTCTTATTTGGCTCACCATTTGTGGCCAAAATAAATATCGTTTTAGTTTTTCTACCATTTTCGCCATTCCACAATGAGCTGAACTTGGTAAATCATGGGCCTGTTGCAAGACTTCTGGTACTAGGGCAGATGGAATCCACAGTTTCCATGATGTATCTTCTCGAGACTCTACGACATTGTTAAAAACAGTTCTTTTATAAACGAATCCTTCTATAACCTTTAAATCAGGGAATTTAGCTTGGTTACTTTGAACATGTTCAATCAGTTCTAGATATTCTACTGATTTGAAATGTACCGATTGTATATCTACAATAGAAGTACTCATTTCAAGTTCAGATACCTCTAACTCGTTTTTTCTAGATAGCGCGTCAGCGACTACATTTTCCGGGCCTCGCCTGTGTATTATTTTCAAAGAAAAGGATTCCAACTTCATTGACCATCTTGCGAGTCTACCTGATAGGTCTTTCTGGCGCATTAACCATTGAAGTGAAGCGTGATCTGTGATAACTACAAAATCTTGTCCTTCGATATATGGACGGAATTTTTTAATACCCTTGATTACCGCTAAACATTCTAGTTCAGTTACTGAGTAATTCCGCTGGGCTTTTGATAATTTTTCGGACATATAAGAGATGGGTAACTCGACTCCATCGCGTTCCTGGGCTAAAACGCACCCGATGCCAACAGTGCTTGCGTCGCATAGTAAAATAAATTGTTTTGAAAAGTCTGGAGTGATTAGTATTGGTGCAGTGGTAAGACGAGTTTTCAAGTCTTCGAAAGCTAAGGAAGCGGAATCGTTCCACTTTAAGGGAGCCCTAGACTTCAATAATTCCGTAAGAGGGAAGGAAATGGTAGCGTAATTTTCGAC
>NW_025814562.1:0-35154 GCF_018902025.1 Drosophila willistoni | reverse complement strand
TCTAGGGCCACAGACAAATTTTGGTGCATTCTTGGTCAATTCGGTCAGAGGCTTCGCTATACGCGCATAGTTTGAATAAACTTTCTAAAATAACCGTCAAACCTAAGAAACTTTGAACTTGCTTTACGGTTTGAGGCATTTTAAACTTTGCAACAGCCTCAATTTTATCTGGAAATGGATATATCTTCTTATTCTCGACAATATGCCCCAAAAATTGTATTCTTTTCTTTAAAAGTGACACTTCTTCAGGTTTAACTCTAATCCATACTCTTCGCAGGTTACGATTACCTCTTTTAGATTCTTAACAGCTTCCTCTTCATCTCTGGCCAAGATGATAACATCGTCAACGTATGGCAGCGCAATGCCTCTCTTGGATAAATGCCGACATATTGCATTTAACATGTCTTTGGAATACTCAGGTGAATTAGTAAATCCAAACGGAACCCTCTGAATTGTACTGACCACAGTGGGTCACAAACGACGTATACTTTCGACTAGATTCTGCAACTGCCACATGAAAGAATCCGTTCTCAAATCAATGGTACTAAAAATCGTAGCGTCTTGCAACGATCCAACTGATCCTCGATGAGCGGCAGTGGATAATGGTCACGCACACATACCTTGTTTATTTTACGAAAATCGACACATAGCCGTAGGAATCGTCATGCTTCTTCACAAGTACCACCGGACGTGTGTATTCGGACGTTGACTCTTCAATTATGCCTTCAGCCAACCATTCTTCGACTTTCTCGTTCACGAACTCTGCCTCTTAAATGCAAGTCTACGGGGTCGCGCAAATATCGGACTGTCATCGTTTAAAATTATTCGCATTTCTACATTGGTTGTCTTTATTGCTACCGGTTGATAATTAGATATCAAATCGAATACCTCTTTTTTAGCACTTGTGCTTGCATATTCGTCTATATAAGTTCACCTTTATTATTCGCGACATCAATTTTTAGAATTTTTATTTCATCACTTTCTTTTTCGAACTTTTCTACTCTTACACCATTTCGACTAAATATAATGTCAGCTTGCAAACATAATTCCTCGCTATGATCATTTCGACATCTAACAATCTAATCGGAACTACATGAAAATCTAACACTAACGATTGGTCGTCAATCAAAATGGAATTCACAAAGTGTCTAATTGGTTTTATTTTATTTGATTCTCCGCCACCGAATCCAATTAGAAACCCGTCAAAGCTACTCAACTCGGGTTGTTTCAAACGTTTATACAAATCTTCGCGAATTATACAAAATTTACTTCCGGTGTCGAACAATGCTTTACACTCAATATTGTCAATTTTAATAACTTTACAGGTTATTTCTTCTTTCGACTTAAAACTTCTTGTGTTTGGTTCAAATTTACCGTTCATTTCTCTTTTATTACAATTTTAGCTATATGACCAAATTCATTACATTTGTAGCACTTTCTACCTTTCCCTTTATCATCACAATCTTTTGATTAATGTCCTTTATCGCCACAGTTGTAACACACAACATCGTCTTTATTATTAGTTTTCATCATTTTGTTTTTCACTCTTGCACTGTTCTCATCGTTTTTGTATTTACCATTGCCTTTCTTACTTTCTTTTTCACTCATTATTTTATACTGCTTTAATTTCTCTTCAAACTCAATCAAATTTTTCGCACCATATAAAATCGACTTATTCTCACTTTTTTCATCAATGCCGTCAATTAAATATTCTATTAATGAATCGTCTTTAATTTGTCCACGTGAAGCTACATCTTTCATTCTGTAAAAATACTCATAAACGCACTCATTGTTTTTACGCTTCATTTTCAACAGTTGCTCATGTATGTCTTTATTACTCACGCACGATTTGAATTCACTCAAAAGTGCTTTTTTGAGAGAGTTCCATGAATTTATTCCTCTCTCAAGACAAACAGTTTCGCGATACCTTTTAATGACTTCTTCGCGAACAGAAACTTCTGGAAATCGTTCCAACACATCAACGTTGCTTGCTCATTGAATTCGTTAATCCAAACTTCTACTGCAATACTGTTAGTGCCGTCAAAAATACGAATGTTCTCTTCCACGTCGCGAAAACTAATGGCAAAACGCGGCGTCATCATTCTATCTCTCTCTTCGTTTATTCTTCTGTACTCATCGTTGTTGTTCTTGCTTGCTCTCTCGTGCGGTATGTTCCTCAAATTATTCTCTGTTGCTACGTTCCTCTCTGTAGCTACCGACTCATGATCTGTCTCGTCGTCTATTTCATCATCTACTTCGTCGTCTAGTTCGTCTTCGTCTTGTGATGCCAACAAATTGTTCAGCTTCAAATTCGTGAAAATATGCAATGCAAGGTCGTCGACACTGTACTTGATTCCCAATACATTGCAAATCGAAACAAGATCACCGTTCGTCAAATTCGTCGTACATATTCCGCTTTTGCTTTGTATTTTGCGTTCGCTTCATCGTAATCGAAACCAGAAAATTCTCGAATTCCTTTGCGGTTATTTCTATCTCCCTCGCTCTCATAGATAAATTTATGCAATGCTCTGATATTGTCTGCTTTACCCGTTTTAAGAGTACCACTTATTAAATCATTTAGACACGACATAGGTAATGTTTTAATTTCACCACCAGCAGAGCAGGACCGACTTAATACGACACGATTGTTAAAGAAAAAAAATCCCTTTTTTTCACTCTTCTCCCGCACGAACGCGCAAAAAATGTATGTGGGGTGTTCTCTTGTATCCCGCATTCTTTCTATCACGACAAAATATGTGGGGAAAACTCTTTGTAACCGGATGAGCGCCACTCTTACTCGAATCTATCCCGGTCGAGCACCCAAAATATGTGGGGTTTTATTTAACGGTATAATTATAGTCTCGGGGTTTACATGAAAATACGACTTTATAGAGATTACACTATGCGAAATGACAATCGACGTTTGCTCGGCTCGACTTTGGCGTCCGTCTATGACGCTTCGACTTTTCGCGCCCGACTTTGGCGCTCGACTTTAAGTGTCCGACTTTGACACACGACTTTTAGCACCGTCTATGGTACTCAACTTGTCCTTGCATCCGACTATGACGCAAGACCTCAAAACACGTCCGTCTTGTTTGACGCGCAAAAACCAACTCTCCTTGTCGTCATCTCTCTATCGTTCGTCATCCCTCTTTGATCGTCTTTTCTTACAAGCTCACGTTCTCTCTTGATCGTCGTCTCGTCTCTCGTGTACAGTGTGATTGATACACTTCGCAAATGCACATCCCACATATAATTTGTGTGAATTTAAATTATGCTACAAGACGAAATCTTGCAACTTACGGTATCAGAGCTTAAAGAAAAGTTGAAAGAAAATAACTTGAGTATTAAGGGAAACAAGCCAGAGTTACAAGGAAGACTAATATCTTTTTTCGAATCAGGAGTTGAGGAAGCATCCTTCTACGAGGACTCACTAGAGCGTAGCTTACAAGTAGTAAACGATCAACTAGAGGTACAGAGTATAATGGCGTTTACACTAAGAGATATACAAGATTCGTTAACTTTATTCGATGACAGCCAGCAGCAAGATGTCGACAATTGGCTTGCAGATTTTGAGAAATGTGCAGAGACAGTCAAATGGAACGATTACAGAAATTCATTTATAGTAGAAAATTGTTAAAAGGGGCTGCGAAATTGTTTGTCAGTAGCGAAGAGGGTCTTACCGATTGGATTAGACTAAGTCAGCTTTAGAGAGAGAATTTTCGGAGAAGTTGTCCGCAAAACACGTACATAAGCTACTCGGGAATAAAAAGAAAAAACAGAGTGAAAGTTTGATCGAATATTTTTATGAAATGAAAAGTTTGGCGAAAAAGAGCACATTAGATGAAGAAAGCGTTATAGAATATATAATAGAGGGTATACCAAATTCGAAGCCGAACAAGACTGTGTTGTATCAAGCTAAGAATTTTAGAGAATTACGAGAAAACATGAAAATGTACGAGAAAGTATCTACTGAGAAAGAGTCAAAATGGTCTAGAGCATCAAAATTCGAGAAGAAGTAGCAGGATATGCTATAAATGAGCCAAGATGCTACAAGTGCGGAGGAAGAAATCACATAGCGAATAACTGTAAAGAGAGCGAGTTTAAGTGTTTTAAATGTAACAAGCCAGGTCATAAGGCGAATCAGTGTAGCATGCAGGGAAAAATGTTCGAAAAAGATAGTCATAAAGTGCAGCAACTTACTCAGAAATTATATAATCGTGTCTTTAAAGATGTTCGTTTTGGCAATGAGGTTATATCAGCGTTTTTTGATTCAGGTAGTGATATCTCGACTATAAAGTCCCATAGAAGAGTTGCAAAACACGTTTGGGCAGATATTGACTACGAGAGTCAAAAACTTTTTGTCGGAGATAGAGCTTTCCCATTTGAGCATTGAGTTGAAGTCTAAAGTCCTAGAAATCATTTCGGATTATAGTCCGGTCAAACCAGCTAACTGTTGATGATGTATTACATAAGCTACAAGAAGGTAGAGTGTTTACAACTCTTGATTTGTGTAATGGCTATTTCCATGTGCCAGTTGAAGAAAACTCAAAGAAACTTACTTCGTTCGTTACTCAAAATGGGCAATTCGAATTCAATTTTGTACCGTTCGGCATTAATAATTCAGCAGCTGTGTTTACTAGATATATTTTTGCAATGTTGAGACCGTTGATTAATGAAGGCATATTGATGTTGTACATGGATGATATTATTATTCCAGAAAATGAGTTGAGGGTATTGAGAGATTGAAAAGAGTTATAAGTTTAGCAGAAGAGTCGGGATTAAAGATAAAATGGAAAAAATGTCAATTTCTTCAGCGTAAGGTAAATTTTTTGGGATACATCATAGAAAATGGCACCATCAAACCGTCAAAAGAGAAGACAAGTGCCGTTGAGAATTTTCCAGTTCCTCTGACGCGAGTATGTATGGGTACGGCGCGATTTTACTTCAAAAGATTCGGAGGATCAACAATACCATCCGGTAGAGTACATGAGCAGACGAACTACTCCAGCTGAGGAAAAATATCACTCGTACGAGATAGAGGTACTGGCTATAATTCAAGCATTAAAGAAGTGGAGAATATATGTGATGGGCATTAAGATAAAGATAGTAACCGATTGTAATGCTTTAGCGATGACGATAAAGAAACGTGACGTTCCGCTAAGGGTGGCCCGATGAGCTATATTCTTGCAAGACTTTAATTTCGAAATTGAGCATAGATCAGGGGTAAAGAAGAAAAATGTCGACGCATTAAGTAGGGTATATTGTTTACTGTCGGGAGATTCTTTGAAGAGTAAAATACAATTTGCACAGAGAAAAGATGAATGGATCAGCACGATTCTGAAAGTGTTAGAAAAGGGAGCGCACGCCGACTTTTACGTGCAGTACGGAATATTGTATAAAGATCCCGTTAAGGAGCTTATTGTAATACCTACTATCATGGAGCAAGAGATAATATTGGTTGCTCATCGACAAGGGCACTTCGGGGTAAAAAAACGGTTGATCTAGTGGAAAGAGAGTATTATATACCTAGTCTGTGGAGCAAAGTAGAGTTAGTAGTGAGGTCGTGTATGGAATGTATCGTGAGCGAATCGAAACAGGGTCGAAAGGAAGGTTTCTTGAATGTTATTGATAAAGGAGATGAGCCTTGGTGACTTTTCATGTAGACCATGTCGGGCCGATGGAGCTAACCAAGAAACGATATAACCACATATTGGTAGTAGTCGATGCTTTTTCGAAATACTTATGGTTATATTCCACGAAAAGTACAGGTTCGGAAGAGGTTGTTGAGAGATTGCAGATACAGTCTGAGTTGTTCGGAAATCCAAAGAGGATCGTTAGTGATCGAGGTAGCGCTTTTACGTCTCACATTTTTAAAGAGTACTGCGAGTCGCAAAAGATACAACATTTAGTAATTGCGACAGGAGTTCCGAGAGAAAACGGGCAAGTAGAGCGAGTTAATCGGATTGTTATAGCATTGTTGACGAAACTGTGTCCCAATGATCCCGGAGCATGGTATAAGCACGTGGGTAGGGTGCAACAGTTTATAAACTCGTCACCACCTAGAAGCACGAAAATATCACCCTTTAAGATATTAAGTAAAATGCAAGAAGAGAACCGTAAAACGTTTAATAAATGTCCAAAATCTGCAAGTGAATATGAGGTTGACGAGTTGGTGACTGTCAAGCGGACGCAGTTTGGTTCTGGCCTTAAGCTCAAGGCAAATATTTGGGACCTTATCGGGTTGTTCGGAAAATGAGGCATGGTCGCTATTCGGTTGAGAAAGTAGAAGATGGAGAAGGTCCGAAAGGTACTACCACCGTGGCAGAGTATATGAAAAAATGGTGTCCAACATTCGCGGTATGGTAGAGGTGATTTCGAGTGAGAACGGGTATCGATGTAATATCGATTAAAAACGATATACGATGGTGAGGAGTGGTCAGTCAGTCCGAAGAGAGTCAGTCGAATAGAGTGAGCCGGTAAAGTTGCGTCTCGAAGTGTGAGCAGTGAACTCAAAAAATAAAGAGAAATATTGTGAAGTAATTAATCATTTTACTACTAAGCTAATAAACTAATAAAGTACAATAAAGCTGATGAAAATAAAACCCGGTGTTTAAATTAAATCTCTTCGACTTGGTGAAGGTTGAATCTCCACAGCTTGCGAGGCTCGTCCGGGAAAATGCTGAATACCACATATATATGTATATATATATATATATATATAGTCATATATCCAACTCCAATACCCAATAACATATAAATATTTCGCCCCCTAAAATTCATAACGTTAAACTAAACATCCGTTCTTATAAACAATTGTCCCCCTCAAAACCAAAGCGTATGAACGCTAATCCATAAAATTAACATAAACAATTAAACACTTGAAATAATAATTGTCCCCCTAACAACCAAAGCGTGAGAACGCTAACTCAGCAATTAAAATCGGACCAATCAAATCATCGAAATATCAATCACGCCACCAAAGGGCTCCCAAATTTAGCTTATAAATATAACCATAAGACATTTTTGTAACCAGTTCTAAGTTTTCACTCAAATAATAAAGTACGTTGCTTTTAACTCACAAAACATATCTTTTTTTCCTTATTGGGAAGTCGGTAGGATTGGAAAAAAGTTATTCCATCCGTGTTACATATAGAATTGTTATCCGTGTGTTACATAGAATTGGTGAATAATCACTGTAGTGAACTGTTATTCTATCCGTGCGACGCGTAGAATTGTTATCCGTGCGTTACATAGAATTAGTGAATAATCTCTATAAAATTCCGATCCGACATCAAGAACTTAGGGGTAGTGCTCAAAAGTCTACAACAGTGAAAAATATTTTCTGCCAACTGTGCGCAGAAATATCAACTGTGTGTTGCAACCAAAACAAAAAAAAAAAAAATATTTACGCCAACTGTGCGCGAAAATATTAACTGTGTGTTACAACCATTAAATCCACTTGAGGAACAAAAACGCCAACTTGTGTGGGAACAAAAAACCAAAATCCAAAATAAAACATAACCAAAACCGAGAAAATTAACAAAACAAAACACCACAAAAAACCCAGAAGATCAACAAAACAAAACATCACTAAAACCCAGAAAAAAAAAAAAAAAATAAAACACCACTAAAACCAAAAAAAAGTCTTCGTTAAGACAGGTGGTAAATTATGATGGAGCTCCAGAGAATCTGACGTCATTCATAAGGAGGATAGATTTTATTATGCACCTATATCCAACCCATGATATAAGGCAACATAACATATTGTTCAGTGCAATCGAGATGCAGCTCACTGGAGAAGCACAACGTCTCTCACAAATTGGACAAGCCAACACCTGGCCGGAACTAAGGACACTCCTCATCAATGAATTAAAGACGCAGACCCCCTGTGAGGAACTTCTTCGACGCCTCTACAACACCAACTATGCAGGAAATCTTCGTAAGTTTGTAACAGAATTAGAAGATAAGTCCTATATTATCACAAACAAATTAAGTCTAGAAAACGATGCAAATAACACCGCTCTTTATACAAATGCTTTAAATAACACTATAAAAGACGTAATAAACAAAAAATTACCCGATAGATTATTTATGACGTTAGCTAGATACGATATAACCACAGTCAGCAAATTGAAGCAAGTAGCTCAAAGAGAAGGGTTATACGAGAATAGTATAACAGAAACCAGAAAATCAAATCAAAGCCAAAATCAGAATCAAAAAGGTGGAAAATCTTTTGTAGCCAATAGTACAACTCCGTCTCAAACAAAACAATCAGATACAACACAAAACCAAAAACTATTCCAAGAATTTCAACAAAAATTAAATATTGACAGGTCTCAAATCCAATGAATAGTCAACAGCAAAACAACTATTCAAAGAATAATGTAGCAAACCAGCCTACAAAAAGGCAAAGAGAAAGTAATAGTGGAATTAGCAAAATGGACACATCCGAAAATTTTCATCAGAATGCCTCGGATCAATCGGAAGAAGAGATAGAGACAAGTCCTTCATCAGAATAATGATGAACAATAAACCTTTGAGATGTGTAGTCGACTCAGGCTCTTCAATTAATGTAATGTCCGAAAACTTTTTCAATTCCAAAATTCACATGTTTGAAGGAGCAGTAGAACTAAAAGAAATTATTTTCCTTGCACCCAGCATACTTTGTCCGACAGAAAAAAATTTTATATCCATAAATTTTCAAATAAATACGACATGTTGATAGGCAGAACTTTCCTAAAAGCCTGCAAAGCACAAATAAATTATGAAGAAGAATACGCAAAATTAGGAAACTATACATTTTATTTTAGAGATGTTGAAGAAATAGAAGAAGAACAAAACATAGAAGTTTTGGACCCACCCACAGAAAGGGACCCGAAAACAAATTTTGCGATTGAAAACGAAATAATAGAAAGCAATGAGTATAGACTCGACCATTTAAACAACGAAGAAACTCAAAACTAAAAAAAGTCTTGTACGAATTCAGTGACATTCCGTACCGCGAAGGTGAAAATTTGACTTTCACGAGTACAATAAAGCACTCTATTCATACAAAACATGAGGACCCAATCTATAAACGACCATACAAATATCCCCAAACATTTGATATGGAAGTCAACAAACAAATAAATTAAATGATTGAACAGGGTATCATTCGAAAATCGAATTCCCCCTACTGTTCACCCATTTGGATCGTTCCAAAAAAAGGAGATCCTTCCAAGAAACAAAAATTCAGATTAGTCATTGACTATCGAAATCTAAATGAAGTCACAATAGATGACAAATTTCCAATTCCAGTCATGGACGAAATTCTCGACAAACTGGGAAAATGCCAATACTTTACCACCATTGATTTAGCTAAGGGATTTCATCAATTCAAATGGATCCTGAATCTATTGCAAAAACAGCTTTCTCAACTAAACATGGCCATTACGAATACACACGTATGCCATTTGGTCTTAAAAATGCCCCGGCAACATTCCAAAGATGCATGAATAATCTTTGGAAGACCTTATTTATCAGGATTGCCTTGTTTATCTGGATGACATCATTGTGTACTCCACTTCATTGGAGGAACACATACTATCACTCAGAAAGGTATTTAACAAACTAAGAGAAGCTAATCTTAAACTCCAACTCGACAAATGTGAATTTATGAAAAAGGAAACAGCATTCCTTGGTCATATAATAACAACAGAAGGTATAAAACCTAACCCACATAAAGTCAATTCAAAAATTTCCGATACCCAAAAGTCCAAAAGAAATTAAATCATTCTTAGGATTATGCGGATTCTTCCGGAAATTTATACCCAACTTTGCACATATTGCAAAACCTTTAACTCTAGGATTAAAGAAAGGAGCTAAAATAAATATAAACGACCCAAATTATATTTCATCCTTCGAAAATTAAAATATCTCCTTATGAATGATCCTATACTTGCATATCCGATTTCAAAAACCATTTTCCTAACCACAGATGCTAGCAACATAGCTTTAGGTGCGTTCCTCTCACAGGACCATAGACCTATTTCTTATGGTAGTAGAACACTTAACGAACACGAACTTATTATTCAGCCATAGAAATGGAATTACTATCTATTGTATGGCAACCAATATTTTAGGCCATACCTTTTCGGTAGAAAGTTCGAGATTCTAAGCGACCATAAGCCTTTAGTATGGCTCAACAATATAAAAGAACCAAATATGTAACTTCAAAGATGGAAAATAAGACTAAATGAATTTGATTACAAAATTAACTATTTACCTGGCAAAGAAAATCATGTAGCAGATGCCCTTTCCAGAGTTAAAATAGATGAAAATCTTTTAGGATCAACAGAAAGCACAGCAGCTACAATACATAGTGCTCACGAGGATAATGAAAACTACATTCCAATAGTAGAAAGACCCATTAATTATTACAAAAAACAAATAGAATTCATTAGAGGTTCAGAAGACAAAACAGAAACAACAACTTACTTTTACAAAACAAACATAAAAATAACATACAAAGAAATGATCAATGCTTACGCAAGGGATATAATCATAAAATATCTTGCAGTAAGAACACTGTACTATATTTCATAATGAACAAGTTTATCCCATATTCCAACAAGCTTTTATCGAAATAATACAACCAAACGCAAATACAAAAACCTCGAAATCTAGTATTATGAATCTAGTATTAAGTTAGAGGACTTCAAACGTTTGCACAATTTAAAGAAATAATCCTAAAACAACATAAAGAATTATTACATCCAGGAATTGAAAAAACGATTAATTTGTTTAAAGAAAAATATTATTTTCCCGATTTTCAAAACCTAATTCAAAACATTATTAATGAATGCTCAGTATGCAATATCGCAAAGACAGAAAATAGAAATACAAAACTAACTTTTGAAATAACACCAGAACTTTTTAATATCAGAGAAAATACGTCATGGACTTTTACATGATCGACAATTTACAATTCCTTTCATGCATTGACATTTACTCGAATTTGCAACACTTGTAGAAGTAAAGTCTAGAGTGTTTGTGGAGGGGCGGAAGGACCCGATATAGTCTCAAGTGGTTGGCGGGTGCCAATATCTTCAGGGTCTCGTACGTGAGTAGAATGATTAAAACGCGCGAAAAACTTCGTTTTAATTCTATGTTTGATTTATTTAATTCACGAGGTATACCGACACACACGAAATGGTTCGGTTTGAAAAAGTGACAAATCGCAAAGTAAAATATAAAGGAGATGAACGGGTGTTCGGGTGAAAATCTCGATTCAGAATCATGGCGATGCCCATTGGAAAAAACCCAGTCACCCCTCCTGGTGTGACCGTAGATGCCGAGGATAAAAAAAAACCCTCCTCACTCTTCACTGCTCTTCGCCGCTCACTGCTGTTCACCCGGTGGCGTGAACATACCGCCCCCCTTGCAACATGTTGCAATTGCCACCCTGGACATATAAAGGATGGGGGACGGCAACGTCCTGGAGCGCCTAGATCCCACAGGAGCCGGAGACGACCCATCCGAACACGGTGCTCTGGGCTGCGGGAGTACCGCTATGACCGGGCACACAGCCTGGTTGGATGACCTCAGGATAGAGGTCTGCCCGGAGCACCACGGACACCGACGCCGGCCGATAGAAATAGGGGTCGGCCAGGATCAGGGTGGCGAATTTCTCCTGAACCGGCGCCGCCACTTCCCGGATGGGAGTGCGGATGAGCAAGTCCTCTTCGACCCGGAATATAACGTTCCGTCGGAACGTTTCGTCGGACCTCGACTCGAGGACGGCCGTACAGGCTTGGTCGACCCCGACCTTGGTCACAGCTAACCCCAGGGACCGGGCAAAGGAGCGATTGATGCGGCTCTCAGCCGCACACGCATCGAGAAGGACGCGGGTCTCGAAGGATTTCGAGCCATTGCCCAACCGGAGAACTGCGGTTGGCAGGACAGTCGTCGTCCTGGCGTGGAGTAGGGAGGATAGAGAGATTTCGGGTGCGCCTTCTGGGGAAGCGGAGCGGTCGGACGATGATCGGGAACAGGGTTGTAGCGGGGTGCAGCACGCCCGGAGGGGGTGATTGGCTGCGACGCCGGGCGGAGGCACGTTGTCTCGGCGGTTGGTCGGCCATGTGGAGCAGGGTATGGTGCCTTTGCCCGCATCGTCGGCAACCATGGCGAGTCCGGCACGCTTCGGATGAATGCTCGTGTGCCAAGCAATTATACAACAATACTTATTGATAAGCACCGCCCGGAGCCGCTTTTCCCCTCGGAGGTTCAGGAAGCGCTGACACTGCCGGAGTGCATGAACCCCCCGACAGACCCGGCATCGGTACACGTTCGTGCCCTGCGGAGCAGCTCGTTTGCTGCGGTGGTGCGGCAGACGTGTGGTGGCCATGTCGCTATGAAGGGGCGAGCTGAACGAACTGTAACGAAAGAAATTACGTAGGGGGGAGTGGATTAGTCCACTTAGTCCAGTTCGCGGGAACGAACAACATGCACGGAGACGAGGACATTCGGAGGGAACATAGAGGGATTGGGAGTCACGTCAAGGTATTAGGCTCAGGACTCCTGCTGTCTTGCAACAGAATAAGCTTTGCTACGGGTCTTCGGATAGACCCACGCGCGGTGGTGACATCAGCCACTCGGACGAGACCGTCAGCCCCGGGCAGAGTGCGCTCAATTCGCCCTAAGCGCCACTCGTTGGAGGGGAGATGATCTTCGGACACGATCACGAGGTCGCCGGTCTGGATGCTGCGATTCGGTGATTTCCACTTGTTCCGTTTGCTCCTTGAGGTACTCACTCTTCCAGCGGCGGCAGAAAGCCTGCTGGATTGCCTTCAGTCGCTGCCATCGGTTGATCAGTGACATAGGCTCGACCAGAATTTCCGGTTCCGCAATGGATTAGAGCGGTCCTCCAATCAGGAAATGTCCCGGGCTTAGGGCCAGCAGGTCCTCTGGATCCTCGCTCATGGGAGAGATTGGCCTGGAGTTTAGGCACGCTTCGATCCTACACAGGAGAGTGGAAAGTTCCTCGATGGTGTATTTGACAGTGGACGAGGACTTGTAAAACAGGGTCTTAAAACTTTTGACCCCTGCTTTCCACAGTCCTCCCATATGGGGAGCGCTGGGCGGAATGAACTGCCAGGATAAAATGTGCTGGGGAAATGCCTTCATTATATCAAGCTTGGTGGCGTTCAGGAAATCTTGTTCGAGCGCCTTTGAGGCCCCTACGAAGGTTTTGCCATTGTCGGAGTAAATGCGCTGTGGGCATTGTCTCCGTGCGACAAACCGAGAGAAGGCTGCAAGAAATCTTTCAGTGGTGAGGTCGGAGGTAGCCTCGAGATGGATTGCCTTCGTGCTGAAACACACAAAGACGCAGACATAACCCTTAGTTATGAGACTCGCACGCCCGGTGTAATTTTTGATCTCGAACGGCCCTGCGAAGTCAATGCCCGTGTGGGTGAAGGGCCTGGAGTACGTGATGCGTTCTCGAGGGAGATCACCCATCATCTGGGTCTGTAGTCGTCGACGATGAACGATGCAGACTTTGCACCCCTTGAGGTGGGACTTCACCATGTTCTTGATCCACCATCAGTTGATTGCCGCCATGCAACGTGATGCGGTGGGCGAATTCGACAAGCAGGCGAGTGAAATGAGTACTATAGGGGAGGAGAATAGGGTGACGTTCATCATATCGGAGGGACTCAGCGGCCCGGAGTCGTCCGCAGGAGCGAAGTAACCCATGCTGGTCGAGAAATGGATTCAGATTGAGTAGCGTGCTGGATGATGGCAGGGGTCGCCCTTCCCCCAGGGCCCGTATCTCCGCGAGGTATTCCCGACGCTGAGAGGTCCGAATCAAGGCGCGCTCGGCGGAGAGAAGTTCGTCATTGGTGAGGTGAACCGTGGAAGGCGTCGAAATCCTTTTGGTGGCGAAGCGTAGGATGTACGCGATGACTCGTAATGCCCTACCATAATCCGAGAAACGTTCGCTGACGTCCTCGAGTGGGGTGGTCGCGGTGGTGTGGCACTGGACTCGTTGCTCCAGCTGGGTGTCTGGGAGTTCGTTATGGGGAGTTGGCCAATACTCGGGGGCTCGCTGGAGCCAGTCCGGCCCATGCCACCAGAGTCTGCTGGCCGATAACTCGGCCGCGGAGACTCCACGGCTCGCCAGATCAGCGGGGTTGTCCTCGGAGCGCACATGTGACCAGCTTTGGCCACTGGTGCTTTTGGAGATGCTGGATACCCGATTGGCCACGAAGGTGGACCAACAGCACGGGGGTTTATGGAGCCAAGCCAACACGATGGTAGAGTCAGTCCAAAACTGAGAGGTTGCAGGTGGGATTGGGAGTTCAGGAACGATCGACGCCCAGAGATCGGCTAGCAAAACCGCTCCGCACAACTCCAGCCGAGGCAGCGAGACTGTTTTGACTGGAGCTACACGGGTCTTAGCCGTTAATAAATGGACGTCTACTTGATCGCCGTACCGAACCCGCACATATAGGGCTGCTCCATACGCTTTCTGTGACGCGTCACAGAAGCCATGAAGCTCCCACGAGAGCTTATCGCTGGTGTTTAGCCAACGGGGAATGCGGAGTCGACTGAGGCCTGGGTAATCCTGCAGGAATTCGTGCCATTGCTGCAGCAGGAGAGGCAGCAGAACATCATCCCAGCCCAGTTCGGTAAGCCAGATTTGTTGCATCAATATCTTCGCTCGGATGACAAATGGGGCTAGCCAACCAGCGGGGTCGAAGAGTTTAGCGATATGGGACAGAACCTGCCTCTTGGTGATCGACTCCTTCAAGGGGAGGTCCGCTACGGTGAAGAAGAAGACGTCCTCGGCAGCTTGCCAGCGGATGCCTAAGGTTTTTGCAGTGCTCGCGTCTTCCAGCTCGAGAAAGTCCTCTCGCAGCAGGTGCTCTCTCGGAATGGCTTGAAGTACTTCCTTCTTATTGGAAGTCCACTTCCGAAGCGGGAAGCCCGCAGATTGGAGGGCCGTTTGTAGCTCTCGTATGGCGAGACGGGCGTCGTCTTCAGTGTGAGCGCCGGCAAGGACATCATCAACATACATGTAGTTCCGTAGGATTTCGCTCGCCCGAGGATACATCGCTTGCACATCTTGTGCCAGTTGTAAAAGGACTCGGATCGCCAAGAATGGCGCGCAGTTAACCCCAAACGTGACAGTTTGTAACTCATAATCCTGAATATTGCCGCAGCGGTCTCGGTAGAGGATTCGCTGAAAAGGGGTATGCCTGGGGTCGACTCGGATTTGTCGATACATCTGCGTTATGTCGGCGTTGAAAACGAATTGAAAGAACCGCCATTTCAGTACCTGAAGCGTGAGGTCGACCTGAAGCGTGGGGCCGGTGTGCAAGACATCGTTGAGGCTGACGCCTTGTGTGGAGGGGCTCGACGCGTTAAATACCACGCGTACCTTAGTGGTGGTGCTATCGGGCTTAAACACCGCGTGATGGGGGAGATAGAAGTTTTTCCCATCTTGAGGCGGCGTCACCCGAATCATGTGACCCAATTCCTCGTACTCTTGAATAATGGCATCGTACTGCGTTTTAAGGACGGGATCCTTGAGAAGGCGTGCTTCATTCCGCAGGAATTGAGCCAGCGCGATCGGTCTTGAGTGGCCCAAGTCAACGCTATTCGGACCTTTGAACGGTAGGGACACAACGTATCGACCGTCCTTTCCTCTTTGGGTGGTCTCCTGGAAGTTCCGCTCGCAGAATACGTCATCCTCCTTTTCCGGTTTTGCGGGAAGGTCTTCCACCTCCCAAAACTTGGCGAGGAGTACATCAAGTTTTGCTTCTGGCCTACTTCGCGTCTGTGCCGCGAAAACTGATCGAGACACCGGAGGGTCAGGCATGATAGCCCCACACAGAACCCATCCAAAGATGGTTTCTAGCCCGACGAATTCACCAATATCGTTTTTGATCCGTTCTCCAAGGATGTGGGGAAACAGGTCTACACCGATAATCATGTCAATAGGCGCGGGCTTGTTGTAGTACGGGTCAGCCAGGGGCGATCGAGGCACTGCGTCGAAACCGTATTAAGGAATGGAGCTGTTGGAATGGCCCCTGACAATTTGGATACGACCAGGGCGGAGACCTCAATCTTGTGGACGGACGCTCTGTGGCGCTGGATGGTGGGACTTGCGCAGCGGACGGCGAGGACACGGACACATCACTAGGATGCAACAGCGTATGATGACGTTCCTTGCAGGTATGGCAATTATGCGCACTGGAGCAGCCCTTCACTTGATGACCGCGGGCAAAACAGTTCAGACAAAGTCCCTGCTGTCTAATGGTTTCCAGCCGCCTGTGAACAGGCATATCAAGAAAACTAGGGCAGAGCCGTATTGGGTGATTCTCAGAATGGCACAGCTTACAAGAAGCCGGTTTGAGCTGGGCTTTCGCGGGGAACGCTTGGACCTTCATTGTTGCAGAGGATTTGCGGGGGCCAAAGGGGATGGCTTGCACACTTGGGGCCGACTTATGTTCTTCGGTGGCATCCAGGTAAGAAATTGGTTCAAATCGGACCAATTTGAGACGACAGTCTTATTTGGCACTGATTGCTCCCACAGGAGGATTGTGGCCTTCGGCAATTTGCTAGTGCAGATGGCGATAAGTAAGACATCCCAATTCTCCGTACTAACACCCGAACGCTCAAGCGCGGTAAGACACCCTTGAAACGCAGTCTGCAGCTCTCGCAAGGATTTGCCCGACTCTTGTGCCACCGCGGGAATCTGAAGGAGTTGTCTGGCTTGAGTCATGACAAGCAGACGGCTATTTTCGTACCGTGCGGTGAGGTTCTCCCACGCGGCCTGGAAACCCTCATTCGTCAGGGGGGACTTAGCTACAATGGTTCTCGCTTCCCCTCGCGTCTTGGTGTTTAAGTGATAGAGCTTCTCCACTTGTGACAAGTACGGGTTGGCGATATAAATGGCGGCGAACAAATCGCGGAATGTGGGCCATGCTAGGCTGTCGCCATCAAATGTCTCCACCTCACACGGAGGAACTCTATGCCCCGCCGGCCTCGACGGAGCGGTTGGCTGACGCGTAAGACTCGTCATCTGTGCCGAGAGCTGTTCGATGCGTTCTCCGAACAACGTCCCGCATCGCACATACGCCGCATAAGCGTATTCGTGCTTCGCCTTGATGCGGCTTATGTTTGCCAAGCTTTCCTCGTCGGTTTGGACTGTCAAGGCCTTGTGACAACGGGAGTGTTCCATCTCGACAGTTGACCAAAGGGATTTGAGCTGCTCTAAGTCCATTTTAATGGAAAACAAGGGCACTTCAGATGTTAGAGCTTCACTCTCCCGAGCTTCGAACAGAGTCAATGCGTCGCACGCCAGAATGAAATCGGAGAGGGACATTCTGGAGTGTTCTCTGCGCTGTTGTGATACGGATCGGGTCACGGGAGCGTCAGAACAGTGCGTCACAACAACGTGTGGGATCTGGGTCTGGGTTGAAAGCTTGGAACGACCTTTGTGTTTACTCGAGTCTTTAACCGAGAATCTGCGACCCTGAGGGAGGTTGGACGAAGACGGACGGGATCTTGGGGATTCGCTGCGGCTGCGAACAGACGAGAACTTGCGCGAAATATCCGTACGCTTCACGGTCGCCGGAGTTATCGGAGGCCGCACCTTCTCCGGAGTTGAAGAGGGAGACGAAAGACCGTTAGACTTCGGCGCAGTCTTGGACGGCTTCGTGGACATACTCAGGGACGACCTTACCGTCGAACACCGAGTTTGTGGGTTTTTTTTCCTTTTTTTTTGTTTTGGAAAAAAAACTACAGGAAATGAGAAGTGGACTGTATGAGGACGCTAGAGCTTTCTCACTGTGCACCGCAGGATTGCGGGAGAATTATCTCGCGTGTGGCTCGGAAACGGAGCCCTTTTAATGGGGATAGATGCGGAACAATATACGAACGCACGAGTGCGGATCAAAACTTGCACGTAGACAAAGCGAAATGATTACAAAACAAGTTTGTATGGATTCGTAAGTAACGCTGGGAGTACGTATAAAACAAAACACGGAGGAAATACATAAATAAAGATGTATAGGATAAAGGAAAATACGTTTTGGTAAAAATCTGGGTCTGGATATATATATGTGCGCACAATAATGGCCGGAAAAATTATATATATAATTTATAAATATGGACGGATGTATAAATATGGGCCCGATAGTGCTGGAAAAAATATATATGTATTTATTTATAAATATGGGCGGATATATATATGAGCGCAAAAGGCTGGCCGGAAAAAATATATATATAAATTTTAAATATGAACGGATATATAAATATGGGCCGATAGTGCTGGAAAAAATATATATGTATTTATTTATAAATATGGGCGGATATATATATGTGCGCAAAATACTGGCCTGAAAAAATTATATATATATATAATTTATAAATATGGACGGATATATAAATATGGGCCCGATAGTGCTGGAAAAAATATATATGTATTTATTTATAAATATGGGCGGATACATATATGAGCGCAAAAGTTGGCCGGAAAAATTATATAAATGATTTATAAATATGGACGGATATATAAATGTGGGCACGATAGTGCTGGAAAAAATATATATGTATTTATTTATAAATATGGGCGGATATATAATTAGGCGAAAAAAAGGGAATCGGAAATAATGTGATTTGAATTTGGCGCGCTTGAGCCGCCTATCGATATCACGACTCGACTCACGGGTCACCACTACTCCGAAAACAGCTGTCGGCCGTTGTTTATATTTTGATGTTGTTGAATAATGTTAATAATTTTTTTGTGGTTGTGCAAAAAAAAGAATACCAAGAACAAAAGAACGCTTTTACACACCGCGAGTGTTGTGCGCGAAGGCAAACACAACAAACGATCAATGCATGTGACAACTGCTTGATCTATGTATGTACGTATATGCATAAGTACACAGGTGAGTATATTGATATGTGTGCACACGCGTTGTTCACAACAAAAATAACGTAAGTAATTGTCATTTAATTGGAGGTAGGGTGGTGTTAAATCAATGCGCGACACCGAAATCGATTATGTGTTGTGGATATGTACATATGTGCAATGTATGACTATGTAAGTATGTATGTACATATGTAAGCAAGTGCACCGGTTTCCAAAGACGCGCGTGAGGAATTTTTTTGGCCTTTTGTGCTGTGGTAAATGTGTGGAGGGATTAGATGTACATGGATATGTACATATGCGCGTACATCAACAGACGACGATGTATGTATGTACGTAGATACGCGCGTGCGGAAATTAGTTTGGCATTAAAAATAATTATTCCAACACATAAGAAAACGCGGTGAATACTTTGATTATTATTATTTTTTTTCTATTTTTTATAACACTTTAATATTTTTTTTGTTTTTTAAACTTTTACGCGGACTTGGCAAACAGCTTTGGAAATTACATGTACATGTGCATGCATATGTAAAAAAAGTGGATTTGGACAAGTGCGAGGAAAAAATATAAATAAAAAATGGATAATCGTGGAATGTAAAACGAGAACGTTGGACAAACACGCTAAGGATTAGGAACTACCATGAAACCTTGGAACAGGTCAGGTATGTACATACAATATGTAAAAGTGTGTAGGTCGCTATGGAGAAGCGGGAAAACCTCACACTTTTATTAGTATGTAGGGGCAAATGAAATGAATAATGAAATTTTTGTACTTATCAGGAATTCCGCCGATGCAAGCTGGAGGAGCGGAAGGATATCCGTCTCGAAGGACCAATGTTTGTGGAGGGGCGGAAGGACCCGATATAGTCTCAAGTGGTTGGCGGGTGCCAATATCTTCAGGGTCTCGTACGTGAGTAGAATGATTAAAACGCGCGAAAAACTTCGTTTTAATTCTATGTTTGATTTATTTAATTCACGAGATATACCGACACACACACGAAATGGTTCGGTTTGAAAAAGTGACAAATCGCAAAGTAAAATATAAAGGAGATGAACGGGTGTTCGGGTGAAAATCTCGATTCAGAATCATGGCGATGCCCATTGGAAAAAACCCAGTCACCCCTCCTGGTGTGACCGTAGATGCCGAGGATCAAAAAAAACCCTCCTCACTCTTCACTGCTCTTCGCCGCTCACTGCTGTTCACCCGGTGGCGTGAACATAGAGATTGGTTAGAAGCCAAGAAAGCAATTATGAAAGTATTGACTGAAATGGGCAAACCAATAGAAATAAAATCAGACAAAGATTCAGCATTTCTGTGTTTAGCACTAAAAAATTGGCTACAAGAAGAAAATGTAAAGTTAGAAATCACATCAAGTAAAAACGGCATCTCAGACGTAGAAAGATTCCATAAAACAGTAAATGAAAAACTCAGAATTATAAATAGTGAAAATGACATCGAAGATAAATTACTTAAATTTGAAAAAATTCTCTACGTATACAACCATAAGACGAGGCATAAAACAACTAACCGAACACAAGCGGACATTTTTATCTATGCAGGATCCCCCGACTATAATACCCAAACAAAAAAATACATCAAATAAACAATTTAAATGAAGATAGACACGACTTCGAAATCGACACTAGATTTAAACAAGCACCATTAGTAAAGTCAAAAACGACAAATCCATTCAAAAAGACAGGAGAAATAAATCAGTTAGACGAGAAACATTTTGAAGAAAGAAATAGAGGACAAAAAGGTTTCACACTACAAATCAAAATTCAAGAAGAAAAAGAAAGTTAATAAAAGCAAATACGACAATTAATTAATTACAGCTCAACAACTCAAGATGACTTTTTTATGCATCATGCTATTCTTAACATTAAAATCAACTTGCAGTCAATCCATTGACATAAAACCAGTAAAAGCACCAAAGGGTTACTTAATATTTAAAACAGGAACAATGGACTTACCGACAAACTTTGAATATCATTATTTAAAAGTGAATTTAACTCTAATAGACATTACATATACATAGACATTACATATATAATAATTTAATGCAACAAGCACAAGAATTTAAAAACCTAATCCATATTCAATACTTAACAGAAAATATACATTGTAAAACGTAATAAACGAGGACTAATTAACGGAATTGGTTCAATATATTGGTTCATATCTTTTTGGTACTCTTGATCAGGAAGATAAAGATGAATTAGAAGAAAAAATAAATAATCTTGAAAGCAATAGCGTACAAGCAAACGAACTAAATTACGTAATAGACACTGTTAATAAAGGTTTAGAAGTAATAAACAACCTCAGGGAAGAAAAAGAAAAATCAGTTAAATTAGAAGTTCTAATCTTTAATTTTGAGCATTTTACGGAATACATTGAAGACATAGAAATGGGCATGCAGCTCACTAGACTAGGAATTTTCAACCCAAAACTTCTAAAATATAATCACTTAAGTCATGTTAATTCGGAAAAACTATTGAATACAAAAAGCTCCACCTGGCTTAAACCAAGTTCAAACGAGATATTTATCATTTCAAACATTCCTCAAGAAATAATAAAAACCCCTATCTTTGAGATACTTCCTTATCCAGACGAGAATAAAAATATTTTGACAGAAAATTCATACGATAAATACTATTTTAATAACAACACTTTGTTCAATAAAAACACAAAACAAATAGAAACTAACGAATGTATAATAGGCATTTTAAATCAAATCCCAACCACTTGTAAATACACTAAGACATATAAGAATTTTCAAACTAATTACATTGAACCAAACATAATTGTAACATGGAATCTACCAAAAACTAAACTTAATCAAAATTGCGTAAACAACGAATTAATAATAGAAGGCAATAACATAATAAAAATTTATGATTGTGCCTTACAACTAAACGAAATAATAATATATTAGTTGCTTGACTATAGCCAAAGCATTTATGTAACAAACAATATCACCAGGCTAGAACCTATTTCCTTTATCCAAACAAAAGAGATAATTAACGAACATACGAAATATTATACTGCATTTCAAACTATTACATTAACCACTTTTATACTTACTATAATAAGTTTGATTACATAGTTAATCTATAAGTTTAAGGCAATGCCACAAAAATTAATAATTAAGCATTTTCGATCAAATAACAATCGTGGTCCCACAGACATAATCGAAACCCCAATTGTTGAAAAAATTGAGTCCCAAATTATAAACAAAATTGATACTCCAATATTTACAGCTGAAAAAACCCCTCGCTATATCCCAATGTATCCGCCTGAGGACAGGCTATTTTCTTTAGGATGGGGGAGTCATATATCCAACTCCAATACCCAATAACATATAAATATTTCGCCTCCTAAAATTCATAACGTTAAAGTAAACATCCGTTTTTTTAAACAATTGTCCCCCTCAAAACCAAAGCGTATGAACGGTAATCCATAAAATTAACATAAACAATTAAACACTTGAAATAATAATTGTCCCCCTAACAACCAAAAGCGTGAGATCGCTAACTCAGCAATTAAAATCGGACCAATCAAATCATCGAAATATCAATCACGCCACCAAAGGGCTCCCAAATTTAGCTTATAAATATAACCATAAGACATTTTTGTAACCAGTTCTAAGTTTTCACTCAAATAATAAAGTACGTTGCTTTTAACTCACAAAACATATCTTTTTTTTCCTTATTGGGAAAATTGGATATTTAATTATATATATATATATATGTCGGAGATTGTAAAGGTGGTTTATACTCCTGCTACACGAGGACGTGTAATTTGTCAGGATGACCGTGTCGGAGATTGAATTAGGCATTTCTAATAATTTATATATATATATGTAAGATGTGTGCTGGGTTGCTGGTCGATTTTGTAGCCCTGGCGAATGAGAGAAGAGGGAGAAAGTTGGCGAGGGTCGAGAAGTAGCATCGTCGGTAAAAAGTAGTCTGCGAGTGAAGCCGAAAGTCGTCGGTAAAAATAAGTAGAAGAATCAAGTCGCTTTAAAACGTTGTATTTAATTAAGCCTAATTTCTGAACCCTATTGAACTACAGTGAAACCTCGATATAACGAATCTGAGGGGGATCGCAAAATTATTCGTTATATCTATTGATTCGCTATAGGTACTGAAATGTAAAACCTTAGTCCTTTCAAGGGACTTAACAAAAAATTCGTTATATTGGGTTTTTCGTTATAACGAAGTTCGTTATATCGAGGTTTCACTGTATTTTGTTTTTGTAAACTGATATAGCATTAAAACTCTCTATTTGTTTTTATACAAATAAAACCATTACATTCCATTATATTTGGGGGCTCAACCTCGTGCTATCGGTTAATATAAAGACAATCAGTGCTTAAGTTGTGAAATGGTTTTTAAAAGTTGGTAAAAATCAAAAGTTGTAAGTTGTTATTGGAAAATTACATTCCATTACATTTGTGGGTTCGTCTTCGTGCTATCGGTTAAAAAAGACAATCAGCGCTTAAGTTGTGAAATGGTTTTTAAAAGTTGGTAAAAATCATTTAAAGTTGTAAGTTGCTATTGGAAAATTCCCGAGAACAGTTGTAAAATTAAAAGAGTCGTTGTTGTTGAACAAAATCGGTTATGACGAAAACGAAGCGTACGCCGGCAAAAAACACTGACAAAAAACGCGCGGGCGCCGTAATGTCGCGACAAAACGAGACCTTGGAAAAAGCTGACGAAATTGAAATACAAGAAAAGAAGCGAAAAGTTGGATGCATAACAAGAGCCAGAGAAGTACGCGAAGCGATGATGCTGGATTTGGTCGAAAAACAAGAAGAGAACACGAAAGAGAGCAATATGGAAGAAGAGAACAACACGATGTTGAAAAATTTGATACAGTTGCTGACGCTGAAAATAAAAAATAAAATGACTAAAGTTGCAAAGTTATTTTTAGATTCAACTCCAGTACGCAGTTATGATGATCTTCGTGACCAGTTGGAAAACGAATTTGGCATGGACGACGTATGTAGCGCTAATATACATCAGAAGCTACGTGAGCGTAAGATGCAGAAAGAGGAAACCTTTCGGGAGTACATGTTTCATATGAAGTCAATCGCAGCAGAAGGCAATATAGATATGAAATCGGTACTGCGCTATATAGTAGACGGTTTGAACATGAAGAACGACTTAAAGATCAACTTATATTGCGCCCAGTCATTCAGAGAGCTACGAGAAAAATATGAAATCTATCAGCACGCAATGGAAATGGCAAAGATCGATGTGCCACAAGGTCTGAAGAAAGTTAGCCAGAGAAACTACGAGAAAAAGCCTCGTTGCTTTAACTGCGGATCGAGCGAGCATCTTAGAAAGGAATGCAATGTGACAACGAAATGTTTTCGCTGCAATGGTGAGGGTCATATCTCAAAGAAACAGTCATGGACTTAGAGAACGGATTTTTTCACGTGCCGATTGAAGAAACAAGTAAAAAATACACAGCATTTCTGACAAAGGAGGGATTATTCGAATTCAACAAAGCTCCGTTTGGATTCTGTAATTCACCTGCAGTATTTATCCGATATGTGACAAATGTTTTTCAACCGTTGTTAAATGCTGACGTGCTGGATCTGTATATGGATGATATTATAATCCATGCAACAACAGCAGAAGAATGTCTCCATAAGACGAAGAAAGTTTTTGACACAGCAGCAGCGTTTGAACATAAAATTAAATGGAAGAAGTGTCACTTTCTAAAAAATACTGTTGATTTTTTGGGCCATACGATCTATGATGGACAAATTAAGCCAGGACAAGAGAAGACTAAAGCTGTCAGCAAGTTTAAAGTACCAGAAAATATAAAGGCAATTCAAGCATTTCTGGGCTTAGCTGGATTTTTTCGCAAGTTTATTAAGGGGTATTCAATTATTGCTCGACCATTGACTGATCTTTTGCGTGAAGACGTTGATTTTAGGATGGATGCGGTTGCACTCAAGGAATTTGAAGAATTAAAAAGAGCTCACACTGTCGAACCAGTACTAAAACTGTATGATCGCAATGCCAACACAGAAATTCATACAGACGCGTCAAAAATGGGATTTGAGCAAAAAGTCTACAGCTACATTTTGGAAGCGAAAGCAGTATACCTTGCCTGCCAAAAGTTTAGACAATACGTTTTGGGCATCAAGTTTAAAATTGTTACTGATTGCGCAGCCTTCAAGCAGACAATAAACAAGAAGGATGTTCCTAGAGACGTGGCGCGATGGATTGTCTATTTGCAGGATTTTAACTTCGATGTGGAGCATAGAGCTGGAGAGAGACTTAAACATGTGGATTGTCTCAGTCGCTATCCACAAGGAATTATGATTATACGATCCGGGAACTTCGGCACGATTTAAAAAAGCACAGCAAGAGGATACAATATCAAAGGCTCTGATTGAATTGTTGCAAAATCAACCCTACGAAGATTTTAAATTAAAAGGCGGTCTTTTATACAAAACGGTTGGCGGTAATGAACTTTTGGTTGACCCGAAACAAATGGAAAAGAGATCATTGTTGAAGCCCACAATGTTGGTCACTATGCGATGCAAAAGACAATGCATGCAGTTCAGCAGTCTTATTGGATACCGCATTTAGAGTCAAAAGTTGTCCGAATTATAAATAACTGCGTCAAATGCATAATTTATAACAAAAAGTCTATCAAAAATTTTTTGATAGACAAAGGCGATAGACCTTTAGAAACGATACATGTGGATCATCTTGGGCCTTTAGACGAAACATCAAAGCAATATAAGTATATATTTGCCATGGTCGACGCCTTCACGAAACAAATGTTCGTTATATCCAACAAAAAACAACAAGTTGCGAGGAAGTACTACGAAAGTTAAAAGAGTGGTCTGCTATATTTGGTAACGCTGTTCGAATTATCAGTGACAGAGGATCTGCGTTTATAGCTAAAGATTCGAGGAATATATTAAGTCGAACGGAATTCACCATGTTTGGACAACAACGGGCGTTCCAAGAGGCAACGGTCAGATCGAACGTGTAAACAGATCTATCATTACGATTATTTCCAAGCTGTCTGCGGATGAACCGGCTAAATGGTTTAAGTATGTGCCAAATGTGCAAAAAGCTACTAATTCTCATGTCAATGTATCCACAAAAAGATCACCATTTGAACTAATGCTGGGTGTTCAAATGAACAATGGGCCAGAGATATTACTAAAGCCCAGGAAGCATACAAGAAACAATATGATGCAAAACGCAAGATTGATAACGTATATAAAGTTGGAGATTTGGTAGCGATTCGGCGTACACAGTTCGTTGCGGGTCGCAAGCTTGCGAGTGAATATCTTGGACCGTACGAGGTTATAGCAGCTAAACGATACGGAAGATACGATGTTAAGAAAGCAGCAGCAGATATCGAGGGGCCAATGCTCACAGCTACTAGCTCAGACAATATGAAGTATTGGCGAAACAACCAGGATTCGGACGAGTTGTCATCGGGTCGGATGACTAAGATCAGGATGGCCGAATGTAAGATGTGTGCTGGGTTGCTGGTCGATTTTGTAGCCCTGGAGAATGAGAGAAGAGGGAGAAAGTTGGCGAGGGTCGAGAAGTAGCATCGTCGGTAAAAAGTAGTCTCCGAGTGAAGCCGAAAGTCGTCGGTAAAAATAAGTAGAAGAATCAAGTCGCTTTAAAACGTTGTATTTAAATAAGCCTAATTTCTGAACCCTATTGAACTATTTTGTTTTTGTAAACTGATATAGCATTAAAACTCTCTATTTGTTTTATACAAATAAAACCACTACATTCCATTACATATATATATATATATATATATCACAGATTGTCAATATCTACGTGCTTTACGGTTGAACATACATATATATATTTTAATATTTCCCTCATAATAGTCATCAAGGTCCCTGCTCGGGCGCCATCTGAAAGGAAGCTCTGGGTGGGGTACAGTTCTCAGTCCCAGAGTCCCGTCTACAGAACATTTATTTGATCTGGAGTATTATGATAGGGGACTGAGACTACATGAAGGGGAGGAAAGGAAGGGAAAGGAGTAGAAGGAGAGTCCAAGAGGAGTAGCAACGACTGATCTCGTCTGCCAAGCGAAGCCCGCTTGGCCAAGATCCGTTGCCTCTTGGACTGGGAAAGGGAAGCGTGAAAGGTAATGTTAGTGTGGTTATTAGAAAGGGATGGTTAAGAGGAACTGCAACGACTGATCTCGTCTGCCAAGCGAAGCCCGCTTCGCCAAGATCCGTTGCCTCCTCACCTTGAGTGACTGAGCCTAGAGACCAGCGACTGACTTCGTCTGCAGGAGAATAGCTCACCCTGCCGACGTCCGCTGATCCTTCGGCTCCACTCAAATAGTTAAGTGGCCAAGGAAAAGGAAGGGATAGGGTATACATAGATTCGGTGACGAATAAAAAAATAATGCCAGGTGTGTTAAACGATCATAGTATAGAGTTTATGATAATTAATTAATTCTAAACATCTGTTGCAATTTGGGTCCCTACCGCACTCAAGCAAAACAAGGGGGGAACTTTGGACACGGTCTCACCTGCTAATCCTGGATTTCACTTGATGGTTGCCTATGGTTCTATGTCCTTGTTTTCTGCTGCTGTTTGCTCACTTTTTACCTTTGCACTCTCGTGGTCACTGGCGAAGTGATTTTCTCCTAATTCTAACTCTCTGTTGAAACCCGATGTCCTAACGGTGAAAACATACGATGCGTCTTGTGCTTTGGCACGCGTCACGATCGCCGTCTCTCTCTCTCACTTTCGATTTTCTCATGGTCTCTTTAGCGTCGGCATGCGGCGCAGCGTCCGCTGTCGGGAGGTTGTTCTCTCCGCAACGCGTCAACGCTGCAGCCGCATCAAGACGGTAGCTAGAAAGAGAGGGAGGCGTCGATCGTAAGTATTGACTATTAGAAAAAAAAACTACAATTAGTTTACATGTTTGGATAATTAATGTGCCCTCCATGGGCGTAGTTTAAATTGCAATGATAATGTGATTCGTCACATAATAGATCCATATAAATCAAGATATAAAATTATAATCAATATAGGATCAGTCAAACCACACATGTATTCCATATCCCACCTAGAACAGAAAAAATTGTACGCATTGCAATATCAAACAATAATAACATCTTTATCCATAATCAAGAATTACACCCGGGGGTATTCGTCGCAAACACAATTGCTTCTAAGTCTAACCCATATGTCCGCATATTAAATACGAACAACAAAGACGTGCAAATTACAAATATAAACCTATTAAATGAAAAACTGTCCGATTATGAAATCTTAAAAATAGACAAACACCATGATTCAAAACATAAATCCACAATAATGAACAAACTAGACTAAATTATGCTCAGAATTTGATGATGTATTAGCAATAGAATCTGAACAAATATCCTCCAACAATTTCTATAAACAAATATCAAAGAAGCTAAGATCGGCTATGCCGAAGTTTTACATGTTAAAAATTTGTTTTCTGCAACTCAATTCATCAATATACAAACAATACAATTTTACTCTCTATTTTACAATTTGTTCTTCTTCTTCCCTTATTCCCAAAGCAAAGCAACGCACGCATACACATACAGTTCACGTAGCATTGCGTCTGTGTGTGTTATATTTATCCGATCACATTCAAATTTTGGGATCTGGGGTTTTATAGCCAATATTATCACATATGTAAATTTCATAGCATACTCCGATTTTATGAAAATGTTTCTTTTAGTTCTTCTAGAGCTATATGATATAGTGGTCCGATCCTTATGGTTTTCATACTTTATTTTTCCCGGGTAATAAAAAACCACGGAAAAAAATTTCAGCCCGATAGCTCTTAAGACGGCTGAGTAAAACATACGCACAGACGGACGGACAGACGGACATGGCTATATCGACTCAGCTTCTCATGCTGATCAAGAATATTTATACTTTATGGTGTCGGAAACGTCTCCTTCTGTGCGTTACAAACATCTGACCAATTTTATAATACCCTCTGCAAGGGTATAAAAATTAAGACTCAAAGACACAACTCCAGTCTACACCAAAAACTACAGGATAGCACACAGTCAAAAAAACGAAATCAATAAACAAGTGGACAAATTGATCAATGATGATATTATTGAACCATCAATGTCTGAGTTGAATAGTCCGATTTTATTGGTTCCTAAAAAGTCGCTAGATTGGTAGTTGATTATAGAAAAATTAACAAACAACTAGTAGCGGATACATTCCCACTACCCAGAATGGACGATATCCTCGACCAACTAGGACGCGCTAAATACTTCTCTTGTTTAGACTTAATGTCAGGATTTCATCAAGTAGAATTAGAAGAAAACTCTCGGGACACAACATCATTTTCCACAGATAAGGGCTCATTCAGATTCAAGCGATTACCATATGGATTAAAAATTGCACCAAACTCGTTTCAAAAAATGATTCAAGAGACGTCGACTAGCGTAAGCAATGACTCTTCGAGACGGGTCGAGAAACGACATTTTTCTCGGTTGATTCTTAAATTGGCTTCTCGTAGACGTCGAAAGACTTCAATCAGGTGTGAGAGGTGTTCCTCGAGTGTCTTTCCGATTACGATAATATCCTCTAGATAAGCGAAGGCATGTGGTTCCATTTCGGGTCCAATCACGCTATCCAAAGCCCTCTGGCACTGTGAAAGCTGTACACTCTCTACTTTTGACCTCTAAGGGTATTTGCCAATACCCACTCTTTAAATCTAGAGTAGAGATGTATATCGCGTTCCTCAATTTCTCCAGGATATGGTGTAAATGAGGCAAAGGGTATGCGTCACGCACTGACTGAGCGTTCAGTTGCCAAAAATCTATACACATGCGAGTATCACCAGTTTTCTTACCTATCAACACGATTGGTGAGCCGTGAGGGCTTTTAGATGGTTCAATACGGTCTTCCTTCAGCAGTGCGTCTACTGTTTCGTTGATAATTTGTTGTTGGGACGGATTACGGGGATATTACCTCTGCTTCATGGGTCGATCGTGCTTCAAAAAAATGACATGTTGTGCTATTTGGGTAACACCTTTGAGTCCATCGAACTTAGTGATTTCCGCGTCAAGAATAGCTTGAAGTTCCGGCTCTAATGTCTCCTGTTCCATACTAGATGATTGTTCTGGCTTCAAGTTCTCGTCACGGATCTCAGCTTCTACTGAGGCTAATCGGGCGTCCATCTCGGTTACCGGTTCCTTTTGCTGCTGGGCTGGCGTAATGGGTTTTAAGGACAGCGTCAGGTGTTGGAGCGGCAAGACTGAGCCTGCCTGACATACTGGTTTGTTGCTATGCTGAGAGTCAGAGGTATCCATGGGTTGATTTATATAAGCATCAGGCTGCGTGTGGTCATCCGCCACTAGCGATGGCTGAATTGTAGAATTGATGGGACTGTGGGGCTTATCGAAAGGGGGCAACTGTAACAGATAACCTCCACAACGTATAGAAGTTCCTATGTTCCGAAGGAAATCCACTCCCAGAATAAGAGGGTCCATCATCGATGGCATCGCTAACAATGTCATATGTACGGTCTGTGCCCGAGACTGATGCTTGCCCTGAGAGAACTTTTGATCGGTGCACGAGTAATATCGGCAAGGTTAATATTAGTATGAATGTCTCCAGCAGGGACGAAGCGAAGTGCTGAAGAGCCACTTCCTCGTTTATGAAACTCTTGTTCGCTCCTGAATCCAAGGTAGCCACCATTGGTTTTCTATTGACGAAGACATGAAGCTGGATGAAGGAGGAGGGGGTTACTGGGCTGAAGTCCTGGTCTGGTCCCTCCGTCTGGCCCAGATTGAGACGGAGGTTTGGCCCGTTTCCCGAACGACGGCAACATTCGATAGTACGTACCCCCTTCGTCCGCATTGCTAACAAAACAACACATGGGGCTTCGTACATTCTCGTGCGAAGTGGGCAGCTCTCGCACATTTGCGGCAAGCTGTGCTGGTATCCACGAGTACTTCAGAAAGTTGACATATCGCAGTCCCGTTTAGGCTGGAAGTTATATGATCCAAGGGCTTATTTTGAACGGCGTTGCTCCTTTTCCAAGAATGCGCTGAATCATCGCTGCCTTGCTCCAATCGGATTGTCTCATAATTTACCACCAACTTGGTTAAGCCGGGTAACGTTTGGAAATCATTCGTCGGGTATACAGTAGTCTGGTAATAGATTTTCGTAGATCCTGTCGAGTTCCTGTAACATCGAGTAGCTCTCTTCATTACGGTCTTCTAGATACTTGTTGTATGGTTCCTGATGGCGTTGCTTTCGAGCGCGTATGCTATCCTCTAGTTTCTCAAAATAGCGTGGGGGTAGAAAGAACTCTAAAAATTCGGACTTGAAGTCGACCCATATTATCTCCGGATAACCGCTGGTTTGCCACCAACTTTCGGCCCGTTCGGTCAATAATAGGGCTATCATCGGAGGCAGAGTCTCCATACTCAAACGGTACGTCGCGGCTCTGGTAGAGACCAGAGATTTAGAGATTTAGAGCAAATAGAGATTTGCTCTATGAAATAGATAGGATCGGTAGATCCGCTAAAGGCAATTCCCCATTTAGTTATACGTTCCACGATCGAGGCATAGCTCCCAGTAGTACGGCCTACCATAGATTCATGGACTCGATTCCGCTCACTGGGCTCGATGTTGATCTATGAGCCAGGCATACCGAAAGGTGTCGGAGAACCGGAACGAGAACCAGAATGCGATTCAGATCGATAGCTAGTGTCTTGTGGCACCGGTAGTTGAGAAAGAATTCCTTCGGGAGTAGGCGACGGTGCTCTAGACTGTGGTTTTACATCTAATTTCTTGTCCCGGCACTAAATTGGACTTCGATTTCGGCAAGTCGACTCAATACCTCAGGATGATGATCCTCCCTTGAGACGAACTCGCGGAAACGATTTCTTAGGTCTTCGACTATTCCACCGGTGTCTAATCCGAATTCGTCACAAAGGACTTCCAACTCGGCCGTATCGGATCACTATATCATATAGCTCCCATACAAATGGCAAAGTCACGAACAGTGACTTTTCTTAATAACTTCGTTATTTTCTGAGCTATTATCATGAAATTTAATATTGTTAAGTTAATTTCACATATAAACGACTATGCAAAATTTGATCAAGATCGGGTGACTATATCATATAGCTCCCATAGGAACGATCTTTCGAAAACAATGACTTTTGTCAATTACTTCGTTACTTTGACGCGATTGCTTTCAAATTAAACATTTGTTAGTTAATATATCTGTCAATGACTGTGCAAAATTTGATAAGGATCGGGTAGCTATATCATATAGGTGTATGTCCTTGTCCTATGTCCTTGTTGATCCTTCCGTTGTTAATCCTTGTATTGATGAGTAGCCATGTTGATGATCCTTGTCCAGTTGTTATCCTTCCGGATGAAGCAATTTTTTCCCTCGATGTTTTCTTGTTGAGTTCCAAACTCTGACTGCCTTTTCCAGTGCATATGCTTGGACTTAAATGGCCCTTGTGCTTTACTCTTCCGTCTCTTTCACTCTGCTGCTTTGAGTGAGAGTGGTGGATTTTTAGGTTACCCATACCAGGTCCCGTTCAACTTGAAGTGCGGTAGGTTACAGTCTCACTAATGACCTTGACTCGCTCTATCTGCTTCTGGTAACTTTAGCTCTTTTTCTTCTCTCTTGTAAAAATTTTTATTTTAATAAAACTAATTTCTATATGCGACTCTGTCGATGGCTCCGTTGATGACGCTATTGCTAGCTCTGTCGGTAACTCAGTAGCTGACTTCATTAATAATTCTCTCCGAACTATGCTGTTGAGGATACTATTAATCCTGTCGAAACTCTGTTGATGACTCTGCTGATATTCTGTCGAAACCCAGAGACTCTGCCGATTTTCTCACCTTAGCATGGCCTGACTGTGTGCGTGTATGTTGAAATTATGGAAATATACTATTTACATTTGTGGAAATAGTTTAATATGCAAATTACATTTTATCGATTTATAGCTTTATGATTATCCATCTATAGCTTTGTTCCAACTCTAACTACTACGATTTTTCCTCACTTCCTTTTTCCGCTTGCTCTGAATAAAACGTTTGACTTGTACATATTAATTCGTCTTGTGTTCTTATTTACAATTTCACTGTGCAGACATTTTTCTACCTAACATTGGTTATGGGCCCAGGTCTAACAGAATACGAAAATTAATTAAGAATTGTAAACGATGAGTCAAAGTTTTCAAATTGAAAAGCTCAATGAGCACAATTATGATGTGTGGAGTATACAAATGCGAAGTATACTATTCACCAAGAACTGTGGAAATTCGTGAGGGGAAAAGAAAGCCGTCGATCCAGCAAATCGGTTATAGCTGATGAAAAAGCGCTAGCTTGTATTATTTTATATGTGAATACCTCTCAATTGAACTATGTTAAAATTGTAAGACCTCAAAAGAAGCATGGGATGTACTACGCAATGTACACGTGCCCACCGGGCCGATTCAAAAAGTGTTGCTTTATAAAAACTTTTGAACTTGAAAATGGAGGCAAATAGTGAAATTCCACAATATATAAATTCATTCGTTGAACTAATCAGAAGCTCACTGAAGTCGGAATTGATTTAAGTGAAGAATTAAAAGTGATAATTCTTTGTCAAGCTTGAACTCTGATTATGAACATTTTGTGGTAGCAATGGAGACACGTGATTCTCTACCGTCTTTACAAGTGCTAAAAGCGAAGCTGCTAGCAGAAGCAATTCGCATAAAAGAAAACGGTGAAAAGCAAACGCGCAAGAAGCCTTCTATGCAGGCGCGAACAAGAAACAAAATGAAAACGCGAAACCGGTAAATTTAACGGAATTGTTTCAAGTGTGGAAAACGCGGGCATCGATCGTACAGTGTAGAGTGAAGCAACAAGACAATAAAGAAGCAGAAAAGAAACATCAAATTTTTATGCAGTGTATTCGGCAATACAAAAAGAGAATTTTACAAACGGCAATTGGTGTATTGACAGTGGTGCCACCTCGCACATGTGCTATGAAAAAGATTTGTTTGTTTCTTTCACTGAGAAAAACGATATGATATGTTAGCTGCTGATTTAAAGATTAAAAGCACTGGAAGAGGAACAGTTAAATAAATACAACTGAATGTGTAATAATGTTAAAAAATGTTCTATATGTGGCAGACCTGAAATTAAATTTTTTTTCTGTGAGTGCATCGCTAAGCTATGGTCACACAGTTACATTCAAAGAAATTGTGCTGTTGTAAAATCGAATGACGGTAGTACCATGATTACAGCTTTAAAGCAGACAATTTGTTTCTTTTTAATAACGTTTAATAATTGTTTTATATGAAAGAAAAAGAAATTTTGTGGCACCATAGATATGGTCACCTTAACTTTCGCAGTTTGAACGAAATAATAGACAAACAACTCGTGATCGGCATGAATTTAAAACATTTTTCGGTTGATATTAACTGTAATACGTGTAATCAATCTAAGATTTGTTCGCGACCATTTGCTCAAAGTTCAAATTCTGCATCGCGATTGTTAGAATTAATACATACAGATGTATGTGGCCCAATAAACACTCAATCCGTTGGCGGTGCAAAATATTTTATTACGTTCATAGACGATATGTCAAAAGCGTGTTTTTGTGTACTTTATGAAATCAAAGAACGAAGCATTAGAAAAATTAAAATATTCAAAATCTTAGTCGAGTGTCAGACTGAAAGAAAGATAAAAGCCATACGTAGTGATAATGGCGGAGAATACGTTAACAAAAATTTTGATATTTTTCTAAAAGCTCACGGCAATAAAGCGACAACTAACTGTACCGTATACCCCCCAACAAAACGGCTGTCAGAAAGAGCGAATCGCACCCTAGTAGAAATGGCGCGATCAATGATGGTTCAATCAAAGGTGGAAGAATCATTAAGCGGGGGCTATATCGACGCCGCTTATTAAGTAACAGATCTCCTATCGCAGGCGCTAAAAGGTACAACGCCTCTTGAAATTTGGAGTGGACAAGGCCTTCGGTGTCTCACCTTCGTATATTTGGGGTCTAGTGCTTATGCGCTTGATAAAATGCATCATCACAAATTTCGGCCTAAGGGCAAACTGTATGTTTTTGTTGGATATTCTCTAACTGCAAAGGCCTATCGACTCTATGACAGAGATAAGAAGCAAAGTCATCGAGCGGTGACGTGAAATTTGTTGAAGACGAAATTCCTAAAAATG